>NC_069500.1:1256015279-1256225279 GCF_027579735.1 Bombina bombina
TATACCGATATATATATATATATATATATATATATAAACAAAGTTCTTTTATTCTTTCATAGAATAAAACTCTGCACTCACCAATCTTCAGAATGATACATTTATTCAACACTTTAAATCAGCATATCACTGCACAAATACCCTAGACGTTTTGGTACCAAACTGGCACCTTTCTCAATGGGTGATTCCTCCAAAACAGTTTTGGAGGAATCACCCATTGAGAAAGGTGCCAGTTTGGTACCAAAACATCTGGGGTATTTGTGCAGTGATATGCTGATTTAAAGTGTTGAATAAATGTATCATTCTGAAGACGGGTGAGTGCAGCGCTTTATTCTATGAAAGGATGAAGGAACTTTGTTTATGTATTTTACGCAGCACCCTGGCAGTTGCACATGTGGTTTTAGTGAGTGCACCTGGAATTGGATTTGCATATATATATATATATATATATATATATATATATATGGGTGCAGCTTCTTTTAGCCCAATAATACTTTTCACAGATAAATAGGATTTCACAACCGATAGGATTTAAACATCCAATAGGTTTTCAGAAGCTCTCATCCTATTGGCTGATTTGAATTTGAAGAATCAAATCAGCTAATAGGAATGCAAGGTACGCCATTTTAAAAAGGCTACCTTGCATTCAACTTCAGTGTGCGGCGGTGACCGTATGAAGAGGACGCTCCACGCAGGATGGGATCGGATTCATGGATGGCTCTGCTTTGCCCCTCCGGGATGATGATAGAAGACGTCTCCGAGATGGATGAAGGTGTCGCCGCCTGGATGAAGATCCATGTCCAGATTTCAGGAACCGTGAGTAGATATTCTGGGGTTAGTGTTAGGTTTTTATTTTTTCATTTTTTAGGGTGTTTTTTTTTAAGATTAGGGCTTTGGGCAAAGTGTAAAACAGCTGAATGCCCTGTTAAGGGCAATGCCCATACAAATGCCCCTGGGTAGTTTAGGATTAGGTTATTTATTTTGGGGGGTTGGTTGGGTGGTGGGTTTTACTGTTGGGGGGACTTTGTATTTTTTTACAGGTAAAAGATCTGTTTAACTTAGGGCAATGTCCTACAAGAGGCCCTTTTAAGGGCTATTGGTAGTTTATTGTAGGCTAGGGGGTGTTTTTATTTTGGGGGGGGCTTTTTTAGAGGGCTATTAAATAAGGTGTAATTGTTTTTATTTTTGATAATTTTGTTTATTAATTTTTGTAATCTTAGTGTTTTTTTTATTTTTCGAAATTTAGTGTTTATTATTTTTTGTAATTTTAGTTTTTTTTAAAAAATTTTGTAGTGTTAGGTTTTTCTAAATTTGTAATTTAGATTTTTTTATTGTTTTTTTTTTTATTTTATTAGAATAGTAATGTTAGGTTAATTTATAGTTTAAGTTAATGTTAGGTTTATTTTTATTTTACAGGTAAGTTTTTATATATTTAAATATAGTTATATTGTAAATTTATTTTAAAGTTAGGGGGTGTTAGGTTTAGAGGTTAATAGTTTAATTTAGTGTTTTGCGATGTGGGGGGGCAGCAGTTTAGGGGTTTATAGGTTTATTTAGTGGCGGCGATGTGGGAGGCCGGAGGTTTAGGGGTTAATAGGTTTATTTAGTGGCGGCGATGTGGGAGGCAGGAGGTTTAGGGGTTAATACGTTTATTTAGTGACGGAGATGTGGGAGGCCGGAGGTTTAGGGGTTAATAGGTTTATTTAGTGGCGGCGATGTGGGAAGCCGGAGGTTTAGGGGTTAATACATTTATTTAGTGGCGGCGATGTGGGAGGCCGGAGGTTTAGGGGTTAATACGTTTATTTAATGGTGGCGATGTCGGGGAGCGGCAGATTAGTGGTTAATATATTTAAATAGTGTTGGTGATGTGGGCGGAAGATTAGGGGTTATTAGGTTTATTTAATATTCGCACTGTGGGTGGCCGGCAGATTAGGGGTTAAAAATTTTTAAATAGTGTTTGTGATGCAGGAGGGTGGCGGTTTAGGGGTTAATAGGTAGTTTATGGGTGTTAGTGTACTTTGTAACACTTTAGTTATGAGTTTTGTGAAACATTTTTGTTTCACAAAATCTTAACTACTGCTCTCAGATGGTGGTATGGATCATGTCGGTATAGGCTGTGCCGCAAGCTTTTTAGCCTGATTTTTTTGAGTGAGGAATGGACGTTGCATTACAGGCAAAAATGCTTGCGATATAGATATACCGACACAACTCGTAATATGCGTTCCTGGATATTATGCTGGAATGGCCATATTTTCTTCGTTTAAAGCCATACCGCGACACTTGTAATCTAGCAGTATGTTAGTCAAGCACGAAATACCCGGCATTCCCTCTCTAAACAAGGAACATGGCAACCCCAGATTTTATTTTCGGCCTTCATTGGACCTCATCAGTGAGGTGCACCCAGGTGGTAAATCGCCACAGAACAAGTTATCAAGTTATTGAGCTGGTGTTCATTTCTTTATGTATTTAGATAAACCATTTTGCTTCCAGATAATTAATGTATTTTTGCCTTTCATGATTCAGATAGAGCATGCAATTTTCAACAACTTTTTAATTTACTTTTGTTATACAGATTTGCTTAATTATTTTGGTATCTTTTGTTGAAGAGTTAACTCAGGAGAAGCAATGACCAACTGGTATCTAGTTGAAGACATATGGAGAACCAAATGAATTGCGATTTAGAATGCCAAACTTTCATCAGGACAAGATGTTGATTTACAAGCCGAAATGTCGACTTTGTGGATGAAATGTATATAATTATCTAAAAAAAATTCAAAAGGTTTGTGCAATATTTAAGACCTGTGAGTGCCCTCATATGTTTGAATAATTTCTGAATGTTGAAAAAGGAGACACCTGGGCCTATTAAGATTGATACAGCTGGCAGTGAGTGCATTACGTTCGGGTTTAGTGCTGTATGTCTGAAGCAGTGTCGTGTTGTTGTGTGAGTGATAAGTGTTCTTTTTTTTAAAGCGCACTCTATTAAAGTCTATGGGGCCAATTTATCAAGGGCCGAATAGCCCCTGATGCCCCTGTTTCTGCGCAAGCCTTCATTGCTTGTGCAATGTTAAATGCCGACAGCATATGCTGTCGGCATTCAGCAATGTCTGTCGAACATGATACGCTACAGTGTATTATGTCTGACAGACAATGATAAATTGTCGTGACATCTGTGGTCCGGAAGTTAGTCTGCATCATGTTTCACTTTTGTGCAAACAATTTACTTTCAACTTGTAATACGTGCACTAACCCGCACAAGTTAAAAGCTTACTTACAGCTCTGTTCGTGTGCAAGCAAAATCGTTAAATAGTGCGATACTTGTAATCTGGCCCACTGTATTTTATACTAATAAATATAAAAAGTTCAACAAATGTGTTTATCTTACCTTTGGTAGTGTTAATGCTAACTTGCAATTTGGTGCACGCTGTGTCAGAAAGTTTTCAGCTGAGAAGTCCCCTTTATATCTTGCCACAATGTCTTGTCGTGATAACTTGTGAAATACTACAGTGCCCTTATAGAGAGGTGATGAATGATTACCAAATTCATCAACGACACGTAGATGAAGATGTAATCTCCTTTTTCTTTGGGAATGAAATGTAAGTTTGAAAGTTTTCCCAAATTCTTTGCCATCTATAACAATTAAAAGTATAATTTATTTGAGTTATTTTGTATGAAAATATGCAGATTAATAGTACAACTATAGATCTGCTGACTTCGTATATATTGTATATACTTCAAATATCAGAGTAATACAATGCATTATAAAACATTATAGCCTTCAGATTTTCTTGAATAAAGTATTTAAAGAATAATTATTGGAGTAATGAGCATTTTATCTTTGAATAGACAGGGGAAATAACTATACACAGTATTTCTGGTATTACCCAACTAACAGAGCGGTAAACATCATTGTCGTAAAACTGGAATGACTTCATTAGCTACATTATTTATATTAAAAAACTTACTTGACAAAAAAATCTCCTTGAGTAGTCGATGGCCAAGATAAAAAAAAACACATTAATGAAACATATCTCATGGAAAAAGCAGCAACATCACAACCAAAAAAAATGCACAGTCCAAAGAGAAATGTATCTACCCCTTGCCACAGCTTTGAGTTGCTAGATAAGCTCTATTATATTCAATGAAACCACTCAGGGGTGGACTGAGACCAACCAGGGTCCCTAGGGAAAAAATGAAAGAAGCATCCCCCACACCCTATGCACCTCCCTTACCCTGATGCCCCAGGACCCTTTTCATCAGAGCCAGACCCCAATCTCCAGGGCCCTTAAGAAAGAGATTCCCTATACAGATACAGGGCCCTCACTTGAGGTCCAGACACAAAGCCCCATTCCAGGGACAGGTCCCCCACTGTAGGGACAATTACAGGGCCCCTACTTTAGGGCCAGGTCCTCAAATAAATGGTCAGGGCCTCCACTCCAGGGCCAAAGCCCCCCCTCCATCCACCCTTAACTGCTTAGTTATAGCTTACACAGCTGTCAGCTCTGTGCTAGCTCACCCCTGCTCACAACCACTGGCAAAGCTGTCAGCTCTGCAGCTACACTAGCAAATCTTTAAACTAATGGGGCAGGCTGTAGACACAGTATGTATGGTGCCATTCTCAATACTAAAATTTGCCTGCTTACTACCATCTATACCTGCACAGTCACAACTGCAGTGTAGCTCAGCTGTCAGCACTGTACTCATTAAACTGGCTGTGACTGTGAGTGGGCACAGCATTCCAAGAACAGCTTCAGGGTGACTGAGGAGGCACAAAGGGGGGCACAACATTATGCAGGTGGGGCCAGTGACTTCCCTGGCAAAACCACTTGCAGACTCCCCCCTATGTGCAAACAAAGGCCTAGATTTGGAGTTTGGCGGTAGCCGTGAAAACCAGCGTTAGAGGCTCCTAACGCTGGTTTTAGGCTACCTCCGGTATTTGGAGTCAGTCAAAAAAGGGTCTAACGCTCACTTTTCAGCCGCGACTTTTCCATACCGCAGATCCCCTTACGTCAATTGCGTATCCTATCTTTTCAATGGGATTTTTCTAACTCCGGTATTTAGAGTCGTGTCTGAAGTGAGCGTTAGAATTCTAACGACAAAACTCCAGCGGCAGAAAAAAGTCAGTAGTTAAGAGCTTTCTGGGCTAACGCCGGTTCATAAGGCTCTTAACTACTGTACTCTAAAGTACACTAACACCCATAAACTACCTATGTACCCCTAAACCGAGGCCCCCCCCCACATCGCCGCCACTCGATTACATTTTTTTAACCCCTAATCTGCTGACCGCCACCTACGTTATCCTTATGTACCCCTAATCTGCTGCCCCTAACACCGCCGACCCCTATATTATATTTATTAACCCCTAACCTGCCCCCCACAACGTCGCAGCCAGCTACCTACAATAATTAACCCCTAATCTGCCGACCGCAAAGAGCCGCCACCTACATTATAGCTATGTACCCCTAATCTGCTGCCCCTAACACCGCCGACCCCTATATTATATTTATTAACCCCTAATCTGCCCCACTCAACGTCGCCTACACTTATTAACCCCTAATCTGCCGAGCGGACCTGAGCGCTACTATAATAAAGTTATTAACCCCTAATCCGCCTCACTAACCCTATAATAAATAGTATTAACCCCTAATCTGCCCTCCCTAACATCGCCGACACCTAACTTCAATTATTAACCCCTAATCTGCCGACTGGAGCTCCCCGCTATTCTAATAAATGTATTAACCCCTAAAGCTAAGTCTAACCCTAACACTAACACCCCCCTAAATTAAATATAATTTTAATCTAACGAAATTAATTAACTCTTCTTAAATAAATTATTCCTATTTAAAGCTAAATACTTACCTGTAAAATAAATCCTAATATAGCTACAATATAAATTATAATGATATTATAGCTATTTTAGCATTTATATTTATTTTACAGGTAAATTTGTATTTATTTTAACCAGGTACAATAGCTATTAAATAGTTAAGAACTATTTAATAGCTAAAATAGTTAAAATAATTACAAATTTACCTGTAAAATAAATCCTAACCTAAATTACAATTAAACCTAACACTAGACTATCTATAAATTAATTAAATAAAATACCTACAATTACCTACAATTAAACCTAACACTACACTATCAATACATTAATTAAATACAATATCTACAAATAAATACAATGAAATAAACTAACTAAAGTACAAAAAATAAAAAAGAACTAAGTTACAAAAAATAAAAAAATATTTACAAACATTAGAAATATATTACAACAATTTTAAACTAATTACACCTACTCTAAGCCCCCTAATAAAATAACAAAGCCCCCCAAAATAAAAAAATGCCCTACCCTATTCTAAATTACTAAAGTTCAAAGCTCTTTTACCTTACCAGCCCTGAACAGGGCCCTTTGCGGGGCATGTCCCAAGAAGTTCAGCTCTTTTACCTGTAAAAAAAAACATACAATACCCCCCCCAACACCCACATACCCCTAATCTAACCCAAACCCCCCTTAAATAAACCTAACACTAAGCCCCTGAAGATCTTCCTACCTTATCTTCACTTAACCAGGTATCACCGATCCGTCCTGCTCCAAAATCTTCATCCAAGCCCAAGCGGGGGCTAGACATCCATCATCCGACGGCTGAAGAAGTCCAGAAGAGGGTCCAAAGTCTTCATCCTATTCGGGAAGAAGAGTAGATCCGGACCGGTAACCATCTTCTTCAAAGCGGCATCTTCTATCTTCATCCGATGAGGACCGGCTCCATCTTGAAGACCTCCATCGCGGATCCATCCTTCTTCTCCGACGACTAGACGACGAATGACGGTTCCTTTAAATGACGTAATCCAAGATGGCGTCCCTCGAATTCAGATTGGCTGATAGGATTCTATCAGCCAATCGGAATTAAGGTAGGAATATTCTGATTGGCTGATGGAATCAGCCAATCAGAATCAAGTACAATCCGATTAGCTGATCCAATCAGCCAATCAGATTGAGCTCGCATTCTATTGGCTGATCGGAACAGCCAATAGAATGCGAACTCAATCTGATTGGCTGATTGGATCAGCCAATCGGATTGAACTTGATTCTGATTGGCTGATTCCATCAGCCAATCAGAATATTCCTACATTAATTCCGATTGGCTGATAGAATCCTATCAGCCAATCAGAATTCGAGGGACGCCATCTTGGATGACGTCATTTAAAGGAACCGTCATTCGTCGTTCAATCGTCGGCCAGGATGGATGTTCCGCGTCGGAGGTCTTCAGGATGCTGCCGCTCCGCTCCGGATGGATGACGATAGAAGATCCCGCTTGGATGAAGACTTCAATCGGATGGAAGACCTCTTCTGCCCCGCTTGGATGAAGACTTCTACTGGATGGAGGACCTCTTCTTGTTCCGCTTGGATGAAGAATTTGGCTCGGCTGGGTGAAGACGACTCAAGGTAGGGAGATTTTCAGGGGCTTAGTGTTAGGTTTATTTAAGGGGGGTTTGGGTTAGATTAGGGGTATGTGGGTGGTGGGTTGTAATGTTGGGGGGGGTATTGTATGTTTTTTTTTACAGGCAAAAGAGCTGAACTTCTTGGGGCATGCCCAGCAAAGGGCCCTGTTCAGGGCTGGTAAGGTAAAAGAGCTTTGAACTTTAGTAATTTAGAATAGTGTAGGGCATTTTTTTTTTATTTTGGGGGGCTTTGTTATTTTATTAGGGGGCTTAGAGTAGGTGTAATTAGTTTAAAATTGTTGTAATATATTTCTAATGTTTGTAAATATTTTTTTATTTTTTGTAACTTAGTTCTTTTTTATTTTTTGTACTTTAGTTAGTTTATTTCATTGTATTTATTTGTAGATATTGTATTTAATTAATGTATTGATAGTGTAGTGTTTGGTTTAATTGTAGGTAATTGTAGGTATTTTATTTAATTAATTTATTGATAGTCTAGTGTTAGGTTTAATTGTAACTTAGGTTAGGATTTATTTTACAGGTAAATTTGTAATTATTTTAACTATTTTAGCTATTAAATAGTTCTTAACTATTTAATAGCTATTGCACCTGGTTAAAATAAATACAAAGTTACCTGTAAAATAAATATAAATCCTAAAATAGCTATAATATCATTATAATTTATATTGTAGCTATATTAGGATTTATTTTACAGGTAAGTATTTAGCTTTAAATAGGAATAATTTATTTAAGAAGAGTTAATTAATTTCGTTAGATTTAAATTATATTTAACTTAGGGGGGTGTTAGGGTTAGGGTTAGACTTAGCTTTAGAGGTTAATACATTTATTAGAATAGCGGTGAGCTCCAGTCGGCAGATTAGGGGTTAATGTTTGAAGTTAGGTGTTGGCGATGTTAGGGAGGGCAGATTAGGGTTTAATACTATTTATTATAGGGTAAGTGAGTTGGATTAGGGGTTAATAACTTTATTATAATAGCGGTGCGGTCCGGTCGGCAGATTAGGGGTTAATAAGTGTAGGCAGGTGGAGGCGACGTTGTGGGGGGCAGATTAGGGGTTAATAATTATAATATAGGGGTCGGCGGTGTTAGGGGCAGCAGATTAGGGGTACATAGGGATAATGTAAGTAGCGGAGGTTTACGGAGCGGCAGATTAGGGGTTAAAAATAATATACAGGGGTCAGCGATAGCGGGGGCGGCAGAATAGGGATTAATAAGTGTAAGGTTAGGGGTGTTTAGACTCGGGGTACATGTTAGAGTGTTAGGTGCAGACGTAGGAAGTGTTTCCCCATAGCAAACAATGGGGCTGCGTTAGGAGCTGAACGCGGCTTTTTTGCAGGTGTTAAGTTTTTTTCAGCTCAAACAGCCCCATTGTTTCCTATGGGGGAATCGTGCACGAGCACGTTTTTGAGGCTGGCCACGTCTGTAAGCAACTCTGGTATCGAGAGTTGCATTTGCGTTAAATATGCTCTACGCTCCTTTTTTGGAGCCTAACGCTGACATTATATGGACTCTCAATACCAGAGTTATTTTAAAGGAGCGGCCAGAAACTCTAAATCTAGCCGAAAATTTCCACAAATGAAACGCACATGTCTAATCTTTTTCTAGTTGTCAGATATGGTCTGAAATCCACTCCAATGCCAATGAAAACATTGTATCTTAGATCTTAAGATGCCACACTGTATTGACCCATGATTTCTTTTTTTTAACCTAGTAGGGTAGTGATGTGATATTTTATTTAATAGTTTAATAGTTTAATCTACAATATGTGTTTAATTATTATATTGCATAAAGATATTGTAGCATGTTGTAGTCTTCTTGCATTTCTATTTAAATTAATAGTTTTTTGGGGGAGTTATTTTTTTTTAGGTTAGGGCTGGGCAGAAAAAGAGCTAAATGCCCTTTTAAGGGTAATGCCCATACAAATTACCTTTTCAGGGCAATGGGTAAATTAGGGTTTTTTTAGTTAGGTTTTTTTATTGTGTGAGTTTGGGGGGTGGGGGTTTGTAATGTTTTATAAAAAGAGTTGTTTAACTTTAGGGCAATGCCCTACAAAAGGCCCTTTTAAGGGCTATTGGTAGTTTATTATAGATTAGATTTTTTTTGTGTGTGTGTTTTTTTTTGTTTTTTTTAAACGGGGTATTAGAATAGCAATATTTTTTATTATTTTGGATAATTTCATTTGTTATTTTTTGTAATGGGATATTTTACATTTTTTGTAATTTTAGTGTTTATTATTTTTTGTAATAGTAGTTATAATTTTTTAGTAATCTTAGTTTTTTTAATTTTTTAGTAATCTTAGGTTTTTTAATTTTTAGTAATGTTAGGTTTTATTAGTGTAAGATTAGGTTTTATTTTTATTTCACAGGTAAGTTTGTATTTATTTTAACTAGGTATTTAGGAAATAGTTATATTGTAGCTAGCTTAGGTTTTATTTTTATTTCATAGGTAAGTTTGTATTTATTTTTAAATAGGTAGTTAGTTAATAATTGTAACTTTAATTTAGGTCTATTTTAATTATGTTCAAGTTAGGGGGTGTTAGGTTAAGGGTTAATTCAGTTTAATTGAGGTTGTTGCGATGTGGGGTGGCAGTTTAGGGGTTAATAGGTTAAGTTAGTGCTGGCGATCTTTGGGAATGGCGGTTTATGGGTTAATAGGTTAATTTAGTTTCAGCTATGTTGGGAAACTGCTGTTTAGGGGTTAATAGGTTTAGTTAATGCTGGCAATGTCAGGAAACAACGGTTTAGGGGTTAATAGCTTTATTTAGTGATTTAGTTAGTGTCGGCAATGTGGGGGGTGCGGTTTAGGGGCTCTAAGGTTTACTTAGTGTTGTGAAAGAATCTCTACATAAGCGCCAACTGACACCACTCTGCCCGGAAAATGGTGAATCCCTAGCTGTCACCAGTGATAAATGAATCAGAAAAAAGTGGAAGAACCATATGCCAACTAACGAAGGCTTGGTGAAAAATGAGAGTAAAATAACAGAAGTTTAATGCTAAATTAATAACATGTATAGATACAATTAATATAATAAAATTTCAATAAAATTCCTAGTCTGTGGATCCAAGACTTCTTACAGTATAAAAATATATGACAAAGCAATAATCAATATAATGGAACATATATGTGAAATTCAACGTTAATAAAATCCTGGTAGAGGAGATAGAAGAGTTTTCTCAAAAAATATATATGTGTGTATTCTACTGTACTTTTAGATACAACCTTGCTGCAATCAAAGGTTATACAAAATAGTCCATAAGTTGATGTTCAGTATAATGGGTATTGGTGTTGGTTTCTAAAAATAAACAATGTTCAAATGTTAAGTGTTCAATATCAGTTCCTGAATTGTGTCCTAATGTGATAATCCAAAAAATGCAATCCAAAAGATAACTTGAAAGCCAAAAATTGCTAGTGAAAAATAATAAAGTCAAATGTCAAATTCCAGAAAAATAATTAGTGCCAAAAAATCCAATGTTAAAAAAGAAAAATTATGCCTAAGTACTTGGCATGAGTGAAGAAATTCTGTTAACCTAGGTGTGAAAAAAATTCTTGCTATTTCAGCACCAAAAACAAAAACAAATAAACCTCAAAAAGAGTTGTGATTCCAATGCAATGTGCGTGAAGTATATGCAAAAAAATGCAAAAAAATAATAATAATGTGACGCAATGTGCTATTTCAACACCAAAAAACAATAAGTCATAAGTTGTAGATCCTGGGGTAAAAGATGGGTTTTGTTCCAAACCTTTAAACACAGAGGGTCAACTCATACAATGGGAGAACAATCCATAGTAGATGGTAGAAGTGTTAAAACAAAAATGGCAAAAAAATAAAAAATAAAAATGCTGATGAAAAATACCTGCGGAGAAAAGAAATGGATACAATGTGTAGCAGGTTTTTCACAAGGCGCTCCAGTAGAATTAAACTTACCAGTACAAGGTCTACGCGATTCTGCCTCTCATTAGGCCTTTATCAGGTATTTTTCATCAGCATTTTTATTTTTTATTTTTTTGCCATTTTTGTTTTAACACTTCTACCATCTACTATGGATTGTTCTCCCATTGTATGAGTTGACCCTCTGTGTTTAAAGGTTTGGAACAAAACCCATCTTTTACCCCAGGATCTACAACTTATGACTTATTGTTTTTTGGTGTTGAAATAGCACATTATTTTTTGGTGTTGTAAATAGCACATTGCGTCACATTATTATTATTTTTTTGCATTTTTTTGCATATACTTCACACACATTCATTTTGCATTGGAATCACAACTCTTTTTGAGGTTTATTTGTTTTTGTTTTTGGTGCTGAAATAGCAAGAATTTTTTTCACACCTAGGTTAACAGAATTTCTTCACTCATGCCAAGTACTTAGGCATAATTTTTCTTTTTTAACATTGGATTTTTTGGCACTAATTATTTTTCTGGAATTTGACATTTGACTTTATTATTTTTCACTAGCAATTTTTGGCTTTCAAGTTATCTTTTGGATTGCATTTTTTGGATTATCACATTAGGACACAATTCAGGAACTGATATTGAACACTTAACATTTGAACATTGTTTATTTTTAGAAACCAACACCAATACCCATTATACTGAACATCAACTTATGGACTATTTTGTATAACCTTTGATTGCAGCAAGGTTGTATCTAAAAGTACAGTAGAATACACACATATATATTTTTTGAGAAAACTCTTCTATCTCCTCTACCAGGATTTTATTAACGTTGAATTTCACATATATGTTCCATTATATTGATTATTGCTTTGTCATATATTTTTATACTGTAAGAAGTCTTGGATCCACAGACTAGGAATTTTATTGAAATTTTATTATATTAATTGTATCTATACATGTTATTAATTTAGCATTAAATTTCTGTTATTTTACTCTCATTTTTCACCAAGCCTTCGTTAGTTGGCGCCTAGTTCTTCCACTTTTTTCTGGTTTACTTAGTGTTGGCAATGTAGGGGGATGGCGGTTTAGGGGTTAATAGCTTTATTTAGCGTCGGCAAAGTGGGTGGCGGCAGTGGCGGTTTTAGATCATTTTGTTTCGGCAATCGCCGGCAAATTGCAGTAGTTAAGTTAAATTAAATCGTTTTTTCGGATCATTTCATTTTTTTGGATCCATTCTTTATACATATGCATTATTCTATTCTAAACTTCAGAATATAATAATGGATATGAATAAAGAATGGATATGAAAAAACAAATGGATCCAAAAAAAGGTTAACTTAAAATAAATAATTTTCCAAAATGATTTTTTTTTTAAAAACTTAACTAAACTAATTTGCCAAAACAAAATTATTTATTTAACTAATCAAAACGAAACAAAACAATTTTTTTAGCGGCGCACATGACTAAAAAAGATACAAAGCATTTCAGCCTTACACTAATTTGTGATTTTTACTGTAAGATAGAAGTCATTCTAAATAAATATCACCTTGATATTTGCATTAGCGCAGATCAAAACCGATTGTACACTGTATTTCTGATTGCTGTCACCAAATCAGAGCCAATAACACAATTTTACATTACATCCCCAATTCTGAAAATTGTAGGGACAGTATGGAAAAGCAAACAAACAGAACAAGTCATTTGAAAATTCAATTCACCCTGTACTATATAATTAACACATTATTTGATGTTTTACTCTGTAAATTTAATGTATTTTTTAAAATATACACTCATTTCAAATCTGATGACTGCAACACACTCCAAAAAAGTTGGAAGAGTCGACTGTTTGCCACTGTGTAACATTACCTTTTCTTTTTTTTTCTTTTTTTTTTTTAATATATATTTTTTTATTGAGACTTTCAGAGAATGAATACAAACCAAGACAATACAATACAATAGTACGAGTCAACATAGATGCAAGTACATGAGATAGCGTGAAAAGTAAATCTGAAACAGTAGTGTAAAGATTGATATCTTGTAGTAAAAATATAGGTACTGTTACACATTATGTGAGAATAATCCGGGGAGGTACTCGTAAGTCAGTAAAATGTCTCTGTTTTATAATTATTGAGAGAAATGCTAATGTAGGAATGTATAGTTATATCAATGTTTAACGAGGAGTTGGACTAGGGCGTCCGCTCCTCATAATTTGGGTGATTATTAGGCTTCAATATGTTGTTGGGGTGAAGAATACATTCAGTATCTAAGGGAAATGTTAGTCCAGAGACGGGAAGGGAAGGGGGGGAAGGTGGGAGGAGGTGTTTGCTAGTTTAGGGGAGTTCTATAATGTTGGGGCTTAGTCTGGAAAAAGGGTAAGCCATGGGTACCAAATTCTAACATGTAGGTCAGCTTTATCCAGGACTCTGAATGAGTACTGTTCCATCAGTCTAATATGCCTGGTTATGGACAAGACTTGTATGAAAGATGGTGATGTTTTGCTTTTCCAAGTTCTGGCCATAGCTAACTTCGTGGCCATGAAGAGATAGATTGTTAGTGCTTCTGTAGGGGCGTCTAGATTAGGGATTGGCATGTGCAATCTCTGGGAGGCAAGGGGGCCTAATATTAAGGCTGTTGAGTGTACTGTACAACTTCTTCCAGAGGGGTTGAATTGTGGGGCAGGACCACCAGATGATTACCTTTTCTTTTAATAACACTTATTAAGTGTTTAGGCATTGAAGACAACAGTTAGTTAAGATTAGCAAGCTGAATTTTCCCCCATTCATCCATTATGCATGCCTTCCACTGCGCAACTGTATGGGTACTTCATTGACATATTTTGCGCTTCATAATGTGCCACTCATTCTCAATCAGAGACAGGTCAGGACTGCAGGCAGGCCATGCTAGCACCCACACTCTCTGCTTACGCAACTATGCGCTTGTAATCCGGGCAGAATGTGGTTTGGTGTTGTCCTGTTGGAAAATGCAAGCGCGTCCCTGGAAAAAATGACATCTGGATGGCAGCATATGTTGCTCCAAAATGTATACATATCTTTCTGCATTAATGGTGCCTTCACAGATCTGCAAGTTACCCATGCCATGGACACTGACACACCCTCATACCATTAACACAAAAGGTATTCCAGCCTCCAAAAGTTAAAAAAGACCTTTATTGTTTCACATAGAGTCCAGGAGCAAAACATACAATGTTTCAGGCCTGCCTTAGCCCCTTAGTCATGTATACTTAATTATACACAGGTTTGTGACTTTTATACCTTCACGTGTTACCTATTCGCATGTGAGCATCTTGTTACTCAATAGGGACATCTTATGGATGTAGATCATACTGCATCCATTTTTTTGTTTCAGATGGTCTCATATCATGACAGATGCTGGATTTTGGACCTGATACTAATAACAGCTTGCATGGTCCTTTTCCACTTTGGCCCTGAGAACACAACAGCTGTTTTTTCCCAAAAACTATTTGAAATGTTGACTCGTCAGACCACAAAACAGGATTCCACTAAGCTACTGTCCATCTCTGATGAGGCTGAGCCCAGAAAAGTTGGCGGCGCTTCTGGACAGTGTTGATGTATGGCTTCTGCTTTGCATAGTAAAGCCGTAACTTGCATCTGTATATGGAGCATGGAATGGTGTTGACCGACAAAGGTTTACCAAAGTATTCCTGGGCCCATGTCAGGATATCCATTACAGGCCCATACCATTTTTGAGACAGTGACGTCTGAGGGATCGAAGATCACAAGCATTCAGAAATGGTTTTCAGCCTTACCCTTTATGCATCAAGATTTAACCAGATTCTTTGAATCTTTTAATTATACATAATTATATATTATGCACAGTAGAAGGGGAAATGCCCCAAATCCTATTGATTTGTCTTTGGGGTATTGGATTATTCGCTGATGCATCAGATGGCAGATTGGCGAGCCTCGACCCATCCTTGCTCTTGAAGGACTGGGACTTTTTTTTAAAGCTCCTTATATACTATGATTACACGATTGCCTCACCTGTTTCACATCACCTTCTTTTTTTAAATTGTCACATCACTATTAGTCCTAAATTGCCCCTGTCCCAACTATTTTGGAACATGTTTTCAGTCACCAGATTTGAAATGAGTGTATAGTTTCAAAAATACATTAAATTTACAAAGTAAAACATAAAATAATGTGTTAATAATGTGTTTTCAATATAGTACAAGGTGAATTGAATTTTCAAATAACTTTTTTTTTTTTTGCGTTTTCTATACTGTCGCAACTTTTTTGGAATTGTGGTTGTAGATAAGACAATGAAGGGGCCAAGATATAATTTACCATTTCCCATTTGTTGGCCTATAGATCACACATCTGGCTGATGGCTTTACTGTACTAATGTCATTCTTATGCCACACAAAATCACACCTTACAAATAGGATCTAAACTTTTTAGAAGTGAATACTACAAGTATTACTTAAGAACTCCTGGCGGAATTTTTCTTCACTTTTTCATGCTTGCTTAACCATTTGTGCTCATGTTTATTATAGCAAAATTCTCATTTACGTAGTTCCCAAACTGGCCATATAAACAAAGATTTGTGTTGTATGGATTATAGTTATTAATAAATGTGATTAATTGAAAAATCCTTATTTGGAGCCTAATCTAAATGTGAGCAGATCCTTTAACAAAAAAAAGGCAATTTTTTATTTTTTTATTTTTGGTGCAGATAAATCAATAACTTATATCAGCCAATGTTTGTCTTAACAATGTCTAATGAAAGTTAAATCCATGAATCAAACACCCTTTCTGTGAAGAAGTGTGTTTTTTAAAAAAATCCTGAACTTATTACCATTCAACTTGAGGTCATGACCCATTTTTTTGATGTTGCACATTTTTATGAAAATACTTTTAGCCACATCTTTATTAACCCCTTAATGACCACAATGTACCCTGTATGCCACTGGTCGTTAAGGGTTTTTTCAGGACATAATAGCACAAGTCTAGCAAGAACACACTATTAATGCCCTTCCTCCAGCAAGCTTTGTGTAATAGAGCAGTCTCAACGCTAGTGGCAAGACCGCGCTATAAAACAATCAAGTTCCAAAAAAAGACCAGTGACATACAGGGTACGTCGCTGGTCCTTAAGGGGTTAAGTTCCTTAATGTACTTAAGACTTTCAATTATTTTACCTCTCTCCCTGCTAATCTCTAAACTATATTTACTTAACTCATCAATTCTTTCTTTGTAGGTTTTATTTTTTATACTGTTATAGTTTAGTATTTATATTCTTTTGAAGATACTGCTTCAGAACTGTACACAATATTCAAGGCAAGGTCTCACTTTTGATCTGTAGAGTGTTATGGCAATCCTACTATTCCTGCTGCAAATACCTCCACCTATACAACCAAGCATTCTGCTGGCCTTACTTGCTGCAATACTATTGTTTACAAATTTTTAAATCATCTGCAGCAATAATTGTAAAGTCAGTAAAGAGTAATTGAGCCTGTAATTATTTTTCATTCCTAATTTTGCACTTTGTGATGTAGAACTTTAGATCCCAGCGAGTTGCTCAGTCCTCAAATTTATATCGCTTCTCATTTTATTTTCCCCCACCTCCTCTGAACATCAAGAGCATCAAATCTATTACAAATTTTAGTATCATCTTCAGAAACACAATCCCTCCCCCTGAGGAACACCACTACATTTTTATATATCAAAAAAGTATTTTTGATCAGTCAATAAGTTGATCATGAACATTTATTACACCAAGCTCTTTGAAATGCGTATCTCTGATCTGCTCAGGGGCGTATTATGGCCTAGGCCAACAAGGCCGGTGCCTAGGGCAGCAGATTTGGGAGGGGCAGAACATCTGCTCTATCCTCTCTTTAAAAGCTAGCACACAGTACAGTGAGCGATAAAGTGCAGGCTTTTACAGAGAAGACAAGGCACGTGGGCTGATTAAGGTCGCTCTTTACAGGCAGTGCTCCTAAACTTTAGCTTCATTTAGAGCTGCCAGCATTTTTGCAGTGGAAGCATTCTTGGTGAGAAACTTATTTCCCTCCCTTTTCTCCCCTTCTTTTCTCTCCTTCTTTTCTCTCCCTTCTCTCAGGGAGAAAATGGTATGAGATGCATGCAATTCAACCCACATGTATGCCAGTGTTTTGCTAGCCCAGTTTCTTTTAAATTGTTATGAATAAAAAACAAAAAAAACATTTTACACACTGACCCAAAAAAATATTGAGGGGAAAAAAGGCCTAAATCCTTTTGAGGGTGGGGGGCAGCAGAATTTTGAGTACCTAGGGCAGCACAAAACCTAAATACGCCACTCTCCTGGTTGTGCAAACTTTGCTAACAAAATGACATTATTAAACGATTTTAAAATAGTCTTCTGTGTACAGATCTTTTGTAATATTATGCTTATCTGTTAAATACCTAAAATATGGCCTTAAATGTGCCTTCAAATGGAAAATGACGTATAATACTGTTAAATGCAAAAAGATCCTATACAGGGTTATAAATGTTACGTTTGTTTCACTTATTTATATATTTAAATATGTATAATTACCAGATGCCGTTATGTTTCCACAAAAACGGAAATGAAGTTGCTCTCCTTCTTGAAGGGATATTTGTTCTGATGGCTCAGGAGGTCCAGTGTACCCTTCTTCACGCAGACGGGGTATAATCCAGGTTAGCTCTTTGGAAGGTACCATTTCTACTATTGCTTTTTGTAGATTGTCTTTTTTTCTGTACAAGACAACATTTACCATGGTACTGTGAGTAGCTTCTTCTAATTTTTCTGTTAAACTAATCAAATGTCCATTTTCCATAGCTGATGAAAGACGAATCACAATGAAGCTAAAAAAAAGTTTAAAATATATTTTAAGCAAACTACAGTAAAATATAAATGCTATTTATAAATAACTTAATACAATCTAGTCTCTTAAGAAGTACGTCAATGTCATTTTTTTTTATATTAAGATTCAAAAGACCTAAATTTGTATATAGGAAAATGGAGAATATTTGTTAGATTTTAATTGTATAGTTTCATAAAAGTCCTTTAATGTGATGGTGAACTTCAGACTATAAGAATGTTGCAATAAAAAATATATTAGTTTGCAAGTAAAACCACATAATTATTTTTTTTAAAAAGTGTATATATATATATATATTTTTTAAAATATTTATAATCCTAATTAGTATTGTCTGTTACTCCAGCCCCCCTTAATTTCCTCTTTTGGCTGGGCTGTGATGTATAAAGCAGTCCCACCCACTCTCTACATAGGCTTTCTAGGGGCTTTAAAGGGGCTGGACTTCAACTTCATCACTTTAACTTTATAGAATAAATATTACTTTTCAGATTAATAAAACATTTTAATATTTTTTTTTAAAAGCATCAGTCACTAATTAGGCAACATTCATGGTAAGAAACCTTCGGCTAGATTACGAGTTTTGCGGTAAGAGCTGCTAGGTGCTAACTTATAAGTTATTGCCACCGCTCACCTCCCTATAGCGCTGCTATTACAGGTTATCATAAACCCGGCGTTAGCAGGCAATAAGTGAGCGTTGAGCAAAATTGAGCTCCATACCACACTCCAATACCAGCGCTGTTTTGAGCTGGTTTTATGTGCTCGTGCACGATTTCCCCATAGACATCAATGGTGAGATCCGGCTAAAAAAAAGCCTAACACCTGCAATAAAGGAGCGTAAAGCTCTGTAACGCTGCCCTTTTGATTCCTATGGGGAAAGAAAATGTATGTTTACACCTAACACCTGAACATAAACCCTGAGTCTAAACACCCCTAATCTGCTGCCCCAGACATCGTCGACACCTACATTACACTTATTAACCCTTAATCTGCTGCCCCCGACTTCGCCGACACCTACATTACACTTATTAACCCCTAATCTGCCGCCCCCGACATCGCCGCCACCTACCTACACTTATTAACCCCTATCTGCCGCCCCCAATGTTGCCATCACCTACATTACAGTTATTAACCCCTAATCTGCCGCCCCAACATTGCCAACACCTATATTACACTTATTAACCCCTAATCTGTCACCCCCAATGTCACTGCCACTATACTAAAATTATAAACTAATAGTTACATTGTAGCTAGCTAAGGTTTTATTTCACAGGAAAGTTTGTATTTATTTTAACTAGGTAGAATAGTTACTAAATAGTTATTAACTATTTACTAACGATCTAGTTAATATAAATACAAATTTACCTGTAAAATAAAACCTAACCTGAGTTACACTAACACCTAACCTGACACTACAATTAAATAAATTACATTAATTAAATACAATTAAGTAAATTACAAAAAACCCCCACTAAATTACACAAAATAAAAAAAGAAATTAGCAAACATTTAAACTAATTACACCTAATCTAATAGCCCTATCAAAAAATAAAAAAATAAAAAAACCTAACACTAACCCCCAAAATCCACTTTTTTTGAAGACCCGACATCCATCCTCAACGAAGTGGCAGAAGTCCTCAGCAAAGCCGGCAGAAGTCTTCATCCAGACGGCATCTTCTATCTTCATCCATCCGGCACAGAGCGGCTCCATCTTCAAGACATCCGGCGCGGAGCATCCTCTTCTTCCGACGGCTCTTCTCGATGGCATCCCTAGAATTCCAATTGGCTGAAAGAATACTATCAGCCAATCGGAATTAAAGGTGAAAAAATCCTATTGGCTGATGCAATCAGCCAATAGGACTGAGCTTAAATCCTATTGGCTGATGCAATCAGCCAATATGATTGAGCTCGCATTCTATTGGCTGTTCCAATCAGCCAATAGAATGCAAGCTCAATCCTATTGGTTGATTGGAGCCGTCGGAAGAAGAGGATGCTCCGCACCGGATGTCTTGAAGATGGAGCCGCTCCGCGCCAGATGGATGAAAATAGAAGATGCCGTCTGGATGAAGACTTCTGCCAGCTTGGATGAAGACTTCTGCCGGTTTCGCTGAGGACTTCTGCTGCTTCATTGAGGATGGATGTCGGGTCTTTAAAAACTGTAGGTGAATCTTCGGGGGTTAGTGTTAAGTTTTTTTAAGGGTTTATTGGGTGGGTTTTATTTTTAGCTTAGGGTTTGGGCTTAAAAAGAGCTAAATGCCCTTTAAGGGCAATGCCCATCCAAATGCCATTTTCAGGGCAATGGGGAGCTTAGGTTTATTTAGATAGGATTTTATTTAGGGGGTTTGGTTGTGTGGGTGGTGGGTTTTACTGTTGGTGGGTTGTTTGTATTATTTTTTAAAGTTAAAATAGCTGATTTCATTGGGGCAATGTCCCGCAAAAGGCCCTTTTAAAGGGCTATTGGCAGTTTAGTTTAGGCTAGGGTTTTTTTTTATTTTGGGGGGGCTTTTTTATTTTGATAGGGACTATTAGATTAGGTGTAATTAGTTTAAATATTTCATAATTTCTTTTTTATTTTGTGTAATTTAGTGTTTGTTTGTTTTTGTAATTTAGTTAATTGTATTTAATTAATGTAATTTATTTAATTGTAGTGTAAGGTTAGGTTTTAGTGTAACTCAGGTTAGATTTTATTTTACAGGTAAATTTGTATTTATTTTAGCTAGGTAGCTAGTAAATAGTTAATAACTATTTACTAACTATTCTACCTAGTTAAAATAAATACAAACTTAGTTGTGAAATAAAAATAAAACCTAAGACACATACAATGTAACTATTAGTTATATTGTAGCTAGCTAAGGGTTTTTTTTACAGGTAAGTAGTTTTACATAGGAATTATTTAGTTATTAATAGTAGGTTTTATTTAGATTTATTTTAATTACATTAAAGTTAGTGGCGCTAGGGTTAGACTTAGGGTTAGGTTTAGGGGTTAATAACTTTAGTATAGTGGTGGCGATTTTGGGGGAAGCAGATTAGGGGTTAATAACAGTAATGTAGGTTGCGGCGATGTTAGGGACAGCAGAGTCGGGGTTAATAATATTTAACTAGTGTTTGCAATGCGGAAGTGCGGCGGTTTAGGGGTTAATAAGTTTATTATAGTGGCGACGATGTCCAGAGCGGCATATTAGGGATTAATAATTTTATTTTATTATTTGCGATGCGGGAGGGCCTCGGTTTAGGGGTTAATAGGTAGTTTATGGGTGTTAGTGTACTTTTTAGCACTTTAGTTATGAGTTTTATGGTACAGCGTTGTAACATAAAACCCATAACTACTGACTTTCAGTTTACGTTATGGATCTTGACGGTATTTGCTGTACCGCTCACTTTTTGGCCTCCCAGGCAAACTCGTAATACCGGCGGTATGGAAGTCCTATTGAAAAGGGACTTTTTCAAAAGCTGCGGTAGTTATGTTGCGTTACGGCCAAAAACGTGTGCGGTGCAGCTAAACCTGCAAGACTCGTAATACCAGCGGTAGTGAAAAAGAGCCTTAACGCTGCTTTTTCACTCATACCACAAAACTCGTAATCTAGCTGCTTGTTTGTAAACCAAAGCACTAAAAACAAAGGAAAATACAATGAAGTAAAAAAAAAAAAATCCTCTTGTTCAATTAGAGGAATTGAAATACATTTTTTGCTAGAGATTTAGCAAATGTGTGCAAGCTGACCTGTATCAACCACCAACTGTAATAACATAAAATATGAAACAATAAAATGTAGTTTAAGTTTGTTTGCAGCAGTATAATTAATAAAGCTTTCTGCAATTAAGGGCTAGATTAAGAGTGGTGTGCTAACTGTTTATCGTGGTTTTTTGTGAGCATCGGAAGTAGCATGTGTATTATGAGTAGACATGTGCATGGCGAAAAAATTTGGTTCGGTTCGGATCGATTCGGAATTTTCCGAAGTTTGGTTCGGATCGATTTCAATTAGGAAAATTCTGTATCGATTTGTTTCGGATTCATTCGGATTCGAAGAAATTCGGCTGGATTCAGTTCGATTCGGTTCGATTCAGTTTGTAAATTCAGCATTTCGGTAAGTGTTAGGTGGAATTAGACTAGTATTATACTGTATATTAGGTGTTAACCTAACATACTGTACAATACTAGTGTAATCCCAATGGCCATCCGAATTTACGAATTGATTCGATTCGGTTCGATTCGGAAAATTCGGCAGAATTTTAATTTGGAAATTTGGTTCGATTCAAATCGAACCGAACCGAATTTCCGAATCGAACCGAACCGAATCGCACATGTCTAATTATGAGTGTAATATAAATGTGTTCGCTTTAATGCATGTCAGGATAGCGCGACTTCAGAGATCACAAAAATGCATTTAAAAGTACAGTTACAATCGTAATAATATTGTCTGATAAAAGTTATTTTAAAAAAAATATTGCTTCAAAAAAGTTATAAGGGCTCAAACTTATGAGATCTCAGGTTTTAGAAAAAAAAGGACTGCAAAGGGCTTTAACATAGAGATACATATAGATATATACACATATCTAAAGATGTATATATATATATATGTATATTTTTACTGATTTTACAAACTAATGGATCCTTGATGAAGTGCTGTACAGGCAGGAAACCCTTCGGATGATTGCTTTTGTAAGCTGATGGAAATTTGAATAAATGTTGGACTTTTAAACTTTCACCTTGAAGCTCCGACTGTCTCTGTCATCTTCAATTGTGTGCTATATATATGTATATATGTGTATTTATGTATTTACAGACATATATACACATATAAGCACATAAATACATATGCATACATATATAGGCATATATATCAGGGAATTGGAGCCCTTTGCTGTCAAGTAGCTGAAAATATGAAAAATCGTATTTATGCATATTTAATATACTTTAACTATGTATTTACAGTAAATATTTCACATTCCAATGTTCTTCACATAAGGGAATATGTATAAATAGATATTACTATAAATATATGTACAGGGAGTGCAGAATTATTAGGCAAATGAGTATTTTGACCACATCATCCTCTTTATGCATGTTGTCTTACTCCAAGCTGTATAGGCTCTAAAGCCTACTACCAATTAAGCATATTAGGTGATGTGCATCTCTGTAATGAGAAGGGGTGTGGTCTAATGACATCAACACCCTATATCAGGTGTGCATAATTATTAGGCAACTTCCTTTCCTTTGGCAAAATGGGTCAAAAGAAGGACTTGACAGGCTCAGAAAAGTCAAAAATAGTGAGATATCTTGCAGAGGGATGCAGCACTCTTAAAATTGCAAAGCTTCTGAAGTGTGATCATCGAACAATCAAGCGTTTCATTCAAAATAGTCAACAGGGTCACAAGAAGCGTGTGGAAAAACCAAGGCGCAAAATAACTGCCCATGAACTGCGAAAAGTCAAGCGTGCAGCTGCCAAGATGCCACTTGCCACCAGTTTGGCCATATTTCAGAGCTGCAACATCACTGGAGTGCCCAAAAGCACAAGGTGTGCAATACTCAGAGACATGGCCAAGGTAAGAAAGGCAGAAAGACGACCACCACTGAACAAGACACACAAGCTGAAACGTCAAGACTGGGCCAAGAAATATCTCAAGACTGATTTTTCTAAGGTTTTATGGACTGATGAAATGAGAGTGAGTCTTGATGGGCCAGATGGATGGGCCCGTGGCTGGATTGGTAAAGGGCAGAGAGCTCCAGTCCGACTCAGATGCCAGCAAGGTGGAGGTGGAGTACTGGCTTGGGCTGGTATCATCAAAGATGAGCTTCTGGGGCCTTTTCGGGTTGAGGATGGAGTCAAGGTCAACTCCCAGTCCTACTGCCAGTTTCTGGAAGACACCTTCTTCAAGCAGTGGTACAGGAAGAAGTCTGCATCCTTCAAGAAAAACATGATTTTCATGCAGGACAATGCTCCATCACACGCGTCCAAGTACTCCACAGCGTGGCTGGCAAGAAAGGGTATAAAAGAAGAAAATCTAATGACATGGCCTCCTTGTTCACCTGATCTGAACCCCATTGAGAACCTGTGGTCCATCATCAAATGTGAGATTTACAAGGAGGGAAAACAGTACACCTCTTTGAACAGTGTCTGGGAGGCTGTGGTTGCTGCTGCACGCAATGTTGATGGTGAACAGATCAAAACACTGACAGAATCCATGGATGGCAGGCTTTTGAGTGTCCTTGCAAAGAAAGGTGGCTATATTGGTCACTGATTTGTTTTTGTTTTGTTTTTGAATGTCAGAAATGTATATTTGTGAATGTTGAGATGTTATATTGGTTTCACTGGTAAAAATAAATAATTGAAATGGGTATATATTTGTTTTTTGTTAAGTTGCCTAATAATTATGCACAGTAATAGTCACCTGCACACACAGATATCCCCCTAAAATAGCTATAACTAAAAACAGACTAAAAACTACTTCCAAAACTATTCAGCTTTGATATTAATGAGTTTTTTGGGTTCATTGAGAACATGGTTGTTGTTCAATAATAAAATTAATCCTCAAAAATACAACTTGCCTAATAATTCTGCACTCCCTGTATATAGCTATACTAGTGCTGCACCATTAATCGCATATGCGATTTAAAATTGCGATTAGTCCCTGCTGTTTAAAAACCGTGAGAGTACGCAATTTATAACCCTGTCCACTATGATGTCCCCTATGATGTACAGGAGGGCTCCGCAGCGGCCACATGCCGGTAAGGAGGGTGGCAGTAAACTAGCACATGGTGACTGACTGAGCTCAGGTTGAGTGGGGGCCGGGGGGCAGGCATGTCGGATCTAGCTGGAGAGATAGCCGGCCATGCAGTGCTGAATGGATTAGCAGCATTTTCGTGTCCGGTGCAGCAGCAAGCACAGCGGCTCCCTCCCACCATGAATAAAAAAGCTGGCCAGCAGGATGCACGGTCTGCGCACCAAAATACTCAATTCAAGTATTTGGTCTTGCAGACCGTGCATCCTGCTGGCCAGCTTTCTATTCATGGTGGGAGGGAGTCAGTCGCTGTACTTGCTTCTGCACCGGACAAGAAAATGCTGCTTGGGGGGGCCAGTAAGTGAATGTGGTAGTGTTGTGTAGTGGGACTCATTTGGCATAGGTCACCATTGCAAGATAAAGAGATTGTCTCCTATGCACTAGAATCATACTGCAAACTATAGAGCTCAGCTGGCTTACTTTACACTATTATTGTTTGCTATAGAGACCCTACTGCAGAGTATAGAGCTGACTCGCATTTGATATAACTGATTAGTACTGTTGCTGATTTATGGGTGCAGTGCTAGGTCCCTCTAATCATTTTACCCCACATATTCTCTATGCAAGGCAGTGCCATGTTTGTTTGTCCATTCTCTTATCTAATATACTGCACTGCACAAAATAGAATATTACTGCAAGCTATGGAGCATGATTACTTGCAATATTTCTACAGGCACGGAGATTGCTCACTCTGGAACTAAGAATATTATTGTATTTTAAGAAGCTTGCTTATTTTTTAATAGAACATTAGTGCTGCAAGTTAAATGCATACTCAGTGTAATAAAATAATACAGTAGGTTATGAATATTTATATATATATATATATATATATATATATATTTATTTATTTATAAAATATTTTACCAGGAAGGATACATTGAGATTTCTCTCGTTTTCAAGTATGTCCTGGGATATATATATATATATATATATATATATATATATATATATATACTGTATAAACACACACACACACACATATGTGGTTTGTATTTTTATTCTCCCATAGTGTATTGGACACTGAGAAACATGTATATTAAGATTATGTAGTCTTAAATACATTTATTATTGAAAAATTAAGGTGTTACAGTCATTTATAAGAAAATCGTGTTTTTTGCCCATATCGCCCAGCCCTAATCTATACCTATATTTAATCATATATATATATTCATTCTAAAACACAATATTTTCATAAATATAATCTTTTTCTTGTCTCTTTAATATAGTAAAGAACTACAATATTTATAGAAAGTGTAAGACAACGATAACAATAATATATACCTTGATTGGTCCATTACTTTGATATTATAAAAAGGGAAAATCTTATTTTTCTAGATACTGGCCCAATCTTGGAATATTTAAATTCATTCATTTAACTTTTTAGATAATTTTGTCTATAAATGTATTGTTTTTTAACACTTTTATTTGTTCTATTCTTATATATACTTACCAATAACAAACAATTTTTTTATGTTTTATTCATTCTTTATTATTATTACTTATTGTATATTTTGTTTTATTTACTGAATAACTTTAATATTAGTTTTATTTAATTCATTCTTATATTGTATGCAATATATTTTTGCTTCTATAATTGGCATATATTTTATTTTATTATATTGCATTTTATATTAGGTGTTATCAGGGTTGTATTATATGAATTTTGTGTGAAAGAATATTCACAGAATTTAATCACACATAATTATTATTATTTTATTGGTAGACCGAGTGAATAAATACTACCTGTAACCTGAGCCAAGGCAGCCTCTGATGAAACGCATGTGCGCATGCGCGAAGCGCTCATTTTTTGTTTCCAAGTGCATATAAAAGTTATATTTACACTATGCTGTAGTCTATTAAGCATGCAATAACATTATGTCTAAAAAAACAATGTACATACCTTTATATATATACTTTATTGCTAAAAAAAAATGCTATCTATCATCTGAGCTTTCAGTGAATCATAATCGTTTTGCTGGTGGTGTGTGTATATAGGTGTGTGTATATGTTTATTTATGTGTTTATATGAGTATATATGTGGGAAAAATGTTTTGTAGACACAAAAAAATAGATCTATAAATAAAATAATAAGTTTAAAGGGATATAAATGTTAAAATTAAACTTGCAAGAATCAGATAGAGCATGCAATTTTAAGACAATTATAAAATCTCTTTTCTCTTGGTATCCATTGTTGAAAATGTGTACACAGATATCCTAACACCTGATACCTCATATCGTTGAGCCCTGATAACTTTGTTTTTGCAATATTATTTTAAATATTTTTTATTAGATAGTGTTATTATGAGTGTAACTGTACTTTGTAATGTATTTTTATGTGTTTTGTTGCACTTTTTGATTTTGTGAAGTTTTGAGGATGCAGTGATCATTCTAGCTTAAATCGCAATTGCGCTCAAGCAATTGTGTTTACTTTTAATTTTTTTATGTGAGCGGTAAACCCTAAGCGTGCAAACACCCGTGATAAACCCCTTTTCACTTGTGTGTAACTGTTAACGTGCCACTCGTAATCTGTGTGTATATATATATATATATATATATATATATATATATTTGATGTGCACTAGCTATATGAGATCTACTTTTGAATTTTGAAAATATTTAGTTTTTATATCGCTTGTCAAAATTAAAGGTGAACATTGATATACAGACAGTAAATAAAGGTTATCATATTCCACTTTTTCTCATTTCTGTTATGATGTCACAGAAACAACTATTACTAATTTCAACAGAAACAATAGCCATGGTTATATCTCTAAGTATGAAATTTAAAGTAGATTCATTAGCTGATTTCACACATGTAACTGGTTCTGTAACTCAGCAGTGACTAATATGGAAGTATTCATATGGACAAGATAATTACATAGCATACCAAATAATACAATGTTTTATGACAGATAGCGAATTTATTAGAGTAACTAAGCTACTGTTATTACTGTCCATGTCAGCAATAAATAATGCAAAAACAGCAACCTGACAACAACAGTGTAGGTGTTTATGGTTTGTGTTGCTGATATCAACTGGCTTTTTTTAGTCTGATTTTCATTGTTTAATAAAGAATATTTAAAGACACCTTAGCTTCTGCATTTGAAAATATGTTTTTTTTTATTTAAATATGTTTATTTCATTGTTTAACTACTTGGTTTATAAAAAAAGGCTAAAACACAAAACACAATATGCTGAATTCTACTCTGACAGAATAAAAGCTACATTTAAATTTACTGATAGAGTCTAAGCTACTGTGGTCAATCAACCAATCATGTAAGAGTATCATGTTATCATTTGTAATCACAGGCAAAACTGTGTTTTGCAATACATTCATTTTTACCTTTGTGGGTGCTCATTAATTTCAAATGAAACAATTCCATTTTGCACATTTCTTACAATAACTTCATCTAAAACACTCCATTGGTCATCTTTATATACGAGCAATTTCAAAAATTCACTTTGGTTTTCTCCATGTTTCCTCACAGATGCACTAGCAGATCTGAAATATGAATATGACAATTATTTTATTATATTTAAATAAATCTCGTGTATCTCTGATATCATATTAAAAATTGGAACTAGAACATAAGAGGTCTTAGAAAGAGACTGCGCTTGAAATATCAGCACAGTATAACACAAGCTGCTTCAGTGTGACATCATCAGAGTGAGACAATGGAGGCACTGGCACAACGAGGGAACAGAGAACCTGCAAGTGCTGAGTGTTGTGTCTGGTCTGCGCCACACACATTACTGAACTTGGACATAGTCATGTTTACATTTTGTTTATTTACACTGTGGACAGTCGATAAATCAAACCCAACCACATTTGAGTCGGTTTCAGCTTTGCTTTAGCTTAACAGTATACACACTACATGGATGCACAACCATGTGTTTTACAAGCGATCCTGCGACAAAACCAGCAAAAGAGGATTCCAGAGTGAGATCCTGAAAGGGGAACCTAAACTACATCAGCTATACTTATAGAGGACTTCTTGAAAACTTTGGATTTAACTACACAGACTCTCAGTGAGACCTGGTATCATATTGATGTATTTTTGTATTGCTATTGACAGTGTATCTCGGCTCCAAATTAGTAGGCTTACCATAATTTTTAGTGGTGAAACTGGGGCCACCTGGTGCGGTGCCAGTGGGGGTGTGGTCAGGAGCGTGGTCAAGGGGGCGTGGCAATTACCGGTCCTTTTAAAGTAGTAGCTTTTATGTGTGTAATGTTTTGTGGATACTCTACCCTTCCTCAGTCAAACAAGTGAATCACACAGTTTAAATAGACCGTAACATCACCCCCTAGTGAAAAAGGCACCATTACTTTGTCATGGCAAATAAATCATTAATCTAAATCTCAGATTCTAAATAATGCCAAACATCAAGCATAATTATCAATTTCACAATTTAATATCTGCAGTCTAATATGTGTTTTATGTGTCTAATTAAGGAACAGAGCCAAATACTGATAAGGCATAAATACAACATTGAATGAAAGTAAAAAAGAAACACATACCTGCTAAAGCTGTTTAAGAGGCTACTCTATACCATAATGCAGGAAGATTACAGCCAAAATGCTATCCTGCATGAAGTAAAGCAAGATCCAGGCCAAAAATCCTTCCTGTCTGTACTTCCTTGTCATACCCATATGATTCCCCTAAATGTGCATCACCGGCAATGTCACCAGGTGGGGGGTGTTAAATTCTTAGAAAAATAAACCAAGTAGTACTACAAAATTAAAAAAACCTATGCTACTCACTCAGCCTGTATTAATAAATGTAAACTTTGAAGGACACAGACTCTAAGCTAAGCAGGGCTGTATGTAACAAAGTACCAGCATCCAACTATGCTGGAGAGCCACAGTCCAGTCATTTTGAATAATGGGTCTGGGTTTCAGGTGGCCTGAAACCCGGACACATGATTTGAAACCTGGAGGTGGCAACCCTACTGGGACAGAATGAACAACTGGGTGGGACACTGGGACAGCGCCTCCAAAACCGGGACAATGCCAGTAAAAGTGGGACTTCTGGTAAGCCTACAAATTAGGTCTTTATGTAAGCATGTTTTTAGCTTAATAAATACTTTGTTTTTTACCTGTACTACTACATTCAGGTCTGGGGTGTTTTGCGCTTCTTGCTTGTGTTTTTCCAGCTGCTGTATCCATTTACTATCCATTACAGGGATAGAAGATTGAAGAAGTTTGCAACCACAGAAATAGTTTCTTTTTTTTATATGAAATGAATGGGACTATTGGATGTAAAAGTAACATAGTAACATAATAACATAGTAGATGAGGTTGAAAAAAGACCGAAGTCCATCGAGTTGAACCTATACAAATGTAAAATACTTACAAAAAGCTCCAGTATAACTTAAATAATCCCACTAAAAGGTGATCCATTTAATACTAGCAATCATATCCATGAATTGTGTTTCTAGACAGAAATGAATCCAAACAATTTTAAATGTATATAGGGTATTAGCATTCATTACCTCCTTTGATAATGAGTTCCACAATTGTATTGCTCTTACAGTGAAAAAACTTTTTCGTTGCAGGAGATTTAATCTCCTTTCCTCCAACCTTAAATTGCGACCTCTTGTCACAAACAATTTTTTTGGAATAAACAGAGCTTCTGCCATCTCTGTATATGGGCCTTGAATATATTGATATAAAGTAATTATGTCACCTCTCAAGTGTCTTTTTTCTAAAGAAAACAGACCCGGTTTGGCTAGCCTCTCCTCATAGCTTAAATTCTCCAGTCCCCTTATTAGCTTTGTGGCCCTTCTCTGAACTTTTTCTAGTTCTGCAGTATCTTTTTTTACGATCGGTCCTCAGAACTGCAGTCCATACTCAAGGTGAGGTCTTACCAGGGATTTATATAGTGACAGAATGATGCTTTCCTCCCTTGAATCAATGCCTCTTTAATACATGCTAGTATCTTATTAGCCTTTGTAGCCGCTGCCCTGCATTGTGCACCCATCTTTAGCTTATCATCTATTACTACTCCCAAATTCCTTTCCTCCTCTGTTTGGCTAAGTCTTGTCCCATTTAAATAATAAATTGCCTACTTATTTTTACTTCCAAAATGTAGAATCTTGCATTTTACCCTATTACATTTTTGCACATCCCTTTGTAACAAAAGTTCATCCTGCTCTGACCTAATGACCTTACTTATCTTAGTATCTTCTGAAAAAATAGAGATGTCGCTATTTAATCCTTGCTCCTAGTCATTTATAAAAATATTAAAAAGAACAGGGCCCAGTACTGATCCCTGGGGGACTCCACTGATTACCTTTGTCCAATATGAGTATGATCCATTTACTACTACTCGTTGCTCCCTATCTTTTATCCAGTTATTTATCCCTGAGCTAACATTTTCAGCTATTCCCAGTCCCTTAATTTTGTGCATTAATCTCTCATGTAAAGTAAAATTCTACCTACCTTTTGTTTGTAGATAAAGCACAGTTTAAATTTAAATTTTTGTGTATCTTGTTAACTTAATTTTATAATTAAAACAATTCAAATCTTAAATATTACCAGACAATTCTTAGAAAAAAAGAAAGAAAAATACAGGGGCTTATGCACACATACCTATAAAAATTATTTATAAAAAATTATATTTATTGGAAATTAATTAAAATAATTGTAATCATTAGAGGAACTTAGGAAAACCCACAATTATGTACACAAACCCAGGATAGGAGAAAAAAAAAAATGACAGCTAGAAAGTGTGCATCACACTCCCCCAGAGAATCCTGTCTGATATGCTGGAACCTCGACATCAAGTGGGACAATGTGGAGAGGCAAAGTAATAGATTAAAAGAAAAGCAAATGCATTTTGGCTGAGATGGCCTTTCTCAATGCTTATTTACAAACTGCCCTATATACACTCACTGTCTTAAATACCCCTCAATGAGAATACCGAACCATACATCATTCGTTGCATAATTGAGTCCCTCTCCTCATTACATGATCATTATTGTGATTGCGTCATCAGGGTGTGTAGATATGTGGCCAATCATCTATCAGGATCCGTTCAGGCTTCTAACAAGAAATGATCCTACTACAAAGACTATTCTCTATTACAGTCCATCACATGGCTGAAGTTGTCACCCATTCAGCATTCACCGTTACCTCGTATTCTGAGTGGTTCAGCATAAGATACATAATATCTACAGAATACACAGTGGCCACGTCCTACCCTCGCCCCGATGACGCAACTATAATGGTGTTTATTAGGAAAGTGTTTAGCTAGGGAAGATACTATTTTGCACTTCTCTAGCCCTCTTTTAGCATTATTGCTCATGTGGTCCAACATTCTAGTACCCATATTTTGTGTGGTCCTCCCTATAAAAAAAAGATGCATTTACAACTAATACAGTACAGAACTTTAGATTTACAATTTATAAAATCATTGACCTTCCTTCTTATACTTTTGTTTTCTTAACCATATGAGGGCAGACTTTACAATTACCACATGGTACAGATCCTTTCCAAATGAGTTTCCAAATTCTGTATCAGATAAAAAAAAAGTATGCCATTGGTTATTCAAAATGGAGCAAATATTATCAGAATGCGATGAGAAAGTAGAAACAAACCTTGTGTGCTTATCAGAAGATCTTTGCATAGGTTTAAGAAAATCATCTCTATCCTTAGATAGGGTAATGTTGTAAGCCTTGGCTAACAATTCTGGGGAGTATCTTTGTTCTAATAGCCTGGCAGATTTAATCAAATCAGGGGTGATTTTATAAACTGTAAATCTAAAGGAGTTGTATACTGTATTAGTTGTGAGTGCACCATTTTTTATGTAGGGATGACTATACGAAATATGGTTACTAGGATGTTGGAACACATGAGTAATATACAGAATGAAAGAGAAAGAGAAGGGCAAAATAGTCTCTTCGGTAGTAAAACATTTTCATGATAAACATAATTCCAACCTAAATAGCTTTCAATGCAGGGGATTAGAATGTGTTAAATGGGTATCAGTGGTGGTAACACTGAACCCATTTTATTACAAAAACAAACCAGGTGGATTTGTTTTAATGAACTCAGTTATTCCCCATAGCATGAATGAATTTAATAACTACTGGCTATACTTATAAAAACTGCTATGTAATAAACTTTGATCCCATATAGCACTGTGTAATATCCTAATGTATATTATGATACTTGTAGTCTGTGTAATCAATGAAACATAGTTATCAGAGCAATAATTAATTTAACAAAGAGCAAACTTTCTTGCAGGTGATTTGCAGGTTATGCAATTTATATAGCAAGAATGACACCACATACAGACACGGTACGCTATGTAATAATGAATATGGGACACTGTATTTATAAATAGTTCCAGTAGAGTAAGGTTCTCAATACATATAAACAGACAGTAAAATGAGATGTACTGGGATACATTTATTGTTGAATTCTGTTTATGCCACTTGGTACCAGCTCCTTAGAGATAATCCAAAACAAAATTAGTTGTCTCCCCACACACCTCCATGACATGAGCCAGAGAATAGCCATCTGCTACGTGATAGAGGGTGGGGCACAGTCATCGTGTATACTATAGAAGCAACCTTTCAGAAAGTGAAATTATTGACCATAATAGGTTGCAATAAGGTAGAGATGGTGGCAATAACTGTCATAAATATGACTGCAATAGAGAAGTGTATCTTTGCAGCATGATCATCTACTATTAATAACCTAACATGCCTAACATGTCCCTTTGATGGCCTTTGATTGGCTACACACCTACACATCCTCATGACGCAATTATGGCTGCATCATGGGAGATGAGGGTAGGACGTGGCTACCGTGTATTCCGTAGATAAGATCTCTCTTATGCTGAGACACTCAAAATATCAGGTAATGGGGGGAACTTCCGGGAGGCGGCCATGATAGGTCGCACATTAACACTCTGCTCTAGACCTTCCACTATTTTCACTTAAAATAGCACTCCAGACGGCTCATTTATCTACCACATAGCATGGTTTTTAAAGCACTACAGATCCTGCTTTGAATGAGCCTATTAACCCTTTAAGGATCGTGACTTTGAGCACCCGGAGCACATTCTAGGGCTGAGGCCTTTTATTTACCCCCCGGCGAGGTCCAACGGGCCTTGTCGTTAGGCAGCACGTTGTGCTGATCTCAAAGCATCCAACCCCTAATCTGCCTGACTACAGATCTATACCGAAGATTATGGAATGGACTACAGATATTTTGAGGGACCTGGACCGCTTGCTAAAGGAACATCATTCCGCATTCGAATCTATTTTACATGATGCATTCAGCCCTAGGGATAACCATTCGCTCCATGCAGCCACGCAGAGGGAGCCTGTATTGACAGAGCGGGAGACCGCTGACACTCTTGATGGTAATCTGGCACCCTGGAGCCCGCAACCCACGCCTAAAAGAATGGTAAGGGACTTGCAAAGTACTTCTGTGACACCTAATGGAGCGGCTGATGGAGACAGAGCTGAACAGCTAGATGGTAGCATGCTGTGTTACATTACCCAGCCAGGTGCTTGTCTGACCACTATAGCGGCAAACCAACTAACATCTATATTGCAACAGAGGGCTTCCGATCAAATATTAGTGCGCTCTCCAGCAAGTGACTTTTCCGTGAACACTATGCATAAACTGCTGGAAGAAACACACTGTTCTGGAGCATTTACACTACTCACTATCACTCCAGAACAATTGTCCGCGGGCTCTCCAGTGTGTAACATTATTGGGAACAGTTTTGGCAGATGGCTGGAGGAAACACACTGCTCTGCTTTACTTAGTACCCTTGTCTTTGCGGTATCACTACAGCCGCAATGGGACCCTGGCGGTATGATTTGGGCCGCTTCCTTCTTGGCAGCAAAGGATTACTGTGGAGCGAGTAAGGGTGATTTAAAACCAGTATTGACATAAGTCTGCTAAAAGCTTAGTTGGGACATTGACTTTCTTTTTCCCTTAATGCACCGGATTACTCCTTGAAATTATTGTAGTTTGAGTTAGGGGGATCCAACGCCAGTATTAGCATACGTTTACTAAAGCTAAGCTGGGACGCTGCACTCTTCATAAATATTTTTGCTTCCAATCACCCCTTCCTACTGCTGCTACTTTTGAAGTGGGACCCTGAAGGTCTGACCTAGACCGGTCTTCGCAAGCACGATAAGAGAATATGGTGGACCGCTCTGGGATATTACATCAGCTCTTTTTTTCCCCTTAGTGACTGGGAGTAACACAGTAGGAACTCTTCATATAGGTGTTAAGCCCTATAGTCATTACACTCTATATTTTTTGCATTGTTACCATTGTAGCTCGATTATAACAATATGTATATTTGTAATGTGATTACATTTAATCGCAGATGCTCTGTCCAATGTTTGCAGGTCCCTTATACTATTTATGATTTATTTACTGTTTAACAATATGCTTTGCAATATCGCCTTAACCCTTACTGTTTATATAAGGATGTCAAGCCTAGTAACATAGTATCATATTTTATGTATATTATCACTGCGGTCCCACTTTAGCAGTGTATATTTGTAACTATTTAAGGATCATTTGCTGAAGGATTACAGTTCCCCTGTATTGTTTGTGACTTATTTACTGCTTAACAATATATACTTGGGTATACCCTTATCTTAAGTTTTCTTCCGTTTCCCCATTCCCCAACTGCCTATAGAAAGCATATTCGGCCATCTCTGCATTTATACCCTTGAATGCCTTACAGCCTTTATGCCTTACCCATACCTCTAATGGTCCAGTATACCTTTTTAAAGTGGTGTCTTGCTGCCAGCGGCCGGGGTAGCGGGATACCCATTCTCTTACTCCTTTAATTTTTACTAGTCTTTTGAAAAGGTATGGGCTAACATGATGTTGTAATATATATATTCTTTAATAGGAGACAGAATACCTTCTTCTCAATATGTTTTAGTGGGATTTCCTTCGTTATATATATGTTACTCATATTTGATTTGGATCTAGGGACTCATCCTTTGGAGCAGTCTTCTTTGTTTTATATATAGCTCCCTCCTGTCTCCCAACCCTTACAATGTATACATACACAGTTGCGGTCTCCAAGTTTCAGTGTAGTCTAATATTCTACCCAGCATTTAAAAGGTATATTCTGGCTACATGGAAGGCAGAGTCTTATTTACAATTTTTTCAACGTTATAACACCCTGTTAAACCACTATGCGTTAAAAAGCATTTACTTAAGCATGTTTTATAGCTTTTAATATAAATATAAAAAGAGGTTTGTCATTAAAAAACCAAAAGTGATATTTTCAGATGGTAATACCTTCTAACTTCTGGACTTTCACAGACGAGGTCCAAAAGTGGCCTCTTATATCATTTATAAGATATATTGAACATCAGGCATCTAATTTATGTATGCTCTTTATTTTTATTTTTTTGTTAAGATCTTTATATCAAGACTGTATAATGTTCACATAACATTTTGTTTCACAATTGTCTTTCAATACTACTATGTTGTCACCTTAAGATCTATGTATGTATGCCTTGCCACAAACCTTGAATAAAAAAAAAAAAAAAAAATATCAGGTAATGGTGAATGCAGAATGGGGGACAATTGCAGCTGTGTGGCTGACTGTGATAGAGAATAGATCTTTGTAGTAGGATCGTTTCTCGTTAGGACCCTGGATGGATCTTGATAGATGATTGGCCACATATCTACACACACTCATGATGCATTCACGATCACGTCATATGGGGAGGGACTCAATTACGTAACAAATGATGTATGGTTGGGTTACAGTATTCTCACTGACGGGTATTTAAGACAGCGATTGTATACATGGTGGTTTGAGAAAGGCCATCTCGGCCAAAACGCATTTGCTTTTCTTTTAATCTATTACTTTGCCGCTCCACATCCTCCCACCAGATGTCTAGGTTCCAGCATATCAGCCAGGATTCTCTGGGGGAGTGGGATGCACGCTTTCTAGCTGTCTTTTAATTTTTTCCTCCTATCCTGGGTCTGTGTACATAGTTGTGGGTTTTACTATTTCCAGGATTTGAGGAGGTTATGTTCCTCTAATGATTAAAATTAATTTAAATTAATTTTTAATAAAAATGTATTGGGATGTGTGCATAAGCCTCTCTCTTTCTCTTTCTTTTTTCTAAGAATTGTCTAGTTATTATGAAAGTAACTGTACTTTGTAAAGCATTTTTTATGTATTTTGTGACACATTTATGTTTTGCACAACAGTTAGCCAGAGCTCTGAAGACGCTCTATCCCAACTAGCATTAACTTAAATTGTGCTCAAGCGATAGCATTTACTTTCAACTTGTAATACAAGCAGTAATTCCAATGTGTGCAAACACCCATGATAAACTCCTTATCGTTTGCGCTTAACTGTTAGTGCTCCATTCGTAATCAAGCCCTTTGTTGCTAAATATTTTAATTTTATATTAGGCATATTTGCTCTTGTTTTATTTACCATTAATTGACTTGGAATGCACATGTATTGTTAAATGTATTGTGAAAATGTATTGTTTATTTCTATTTAGCATACTATTCATTTATATTTGTCAAATTGATGGTTAATTATCTTGCTTTTATTGACCATAATTAGCCATACTAAGCCTTTATTTGTCATATTTATTGTCTTATATTTGATATATTTATTGTTGATTTTTTTAGTTGAAGTTCATTTGGCACATTGTGGGCTAGATTACAGCTAGAGTGCTTAATTATCGCGCTCCCGCAAACAGGCAAATTTGCGTTTGCAAGAGCATTATAATTAACCAGCCATTACAAGTGACTGGTTATTGCTACCGCGAGCTTGCGGTAGCAATTAGCACTCTGAAAATTAACTGTACTGTACTGTATATGTTTATATTTATTTACATATATATTAAAAAATGCTGACCTTCGCTGCGATATTTAATTCCTTCACTGCACAAGGTTCTGATGCCATCTGTGACGGCATTGGAATGAGGCTCCCATAGGAGCCTATGGAAGCACTCTCCTGTGAGCGCAATGCTTCCTAGCAATGTGAACGCAAGCTCGTGTTCGAATTGCGATTAATTTGTAATACCAGCACACATTATCCTGTGCTGGTATTACAAAGTGGAACACTAATATCGGTTGCATGCAAGCGATATTTAGTGATCCACTTGTAATCTGGCCCTTAGTGTTATGTTGTATTTGCCAGTTTTATTTCATATATTAAATATGTATTAAATTATGATTGTTTTATTTCTAACTTTTATGCTGATCTTTAAGACGAAGCTTGGGTTTAATTTATTAATTTACATTATATAGAAATATACTCTTAGTTGGCCCCATAAAATTTAAATATAGCTCCTCAATAATCTGGCTTAAAGGTCTGGCTTCTACTTTAAAAAATATACCCATATCTTTCATGTGCCACTTAAAATAATAGATATCATATTCCTTTAAGAGTTACATAATTTATATCACGCTGCAATAACGAACATATAATGTATGATCTATGATAGTCTCTGAAGCCATATAACGTCTTGACTGATATGTGGCCATGCATCTGTCTAAGGCCTGATATTTGGGCATGTGTCTGGTTTACAGAAGTTAAAGGGACAGTCAAGTCCAAAAATAACTTTCATTTTTCAAATAGGGCATGTAATTTTAAACAACTTTCCAATTTACTTTTATCAACAATTTTGCTGTGTTCTCTTGGTATTCTAGTTGAAAGCAAACCTAGGGAGGCTCATATGATAATTTCTAAGCCCTTGAAGGCCGCCTCTATTTTATTTACTTTTCACAGCAGGGGAGAGCAAGCTCATGTAGGCCATATAGATAGCATTGTGATCACGCCCGTGGCTAGTGGCAGACACTGCACTAATTGGCTAAAATGCAAGTCAATAGATAATAACTAAAAGTCATGTGATTAGGGGCGGTGAGAAGATGCTTAGATACAAGTTAGTCACAGAAGTAAAAAGTGTATTAATATAACAGTGTTGGTTTTGCAAAACTGGGGAATGGGTAATAAAGGGATTATCTATCTTTTTAAACAACAAAAATTCTGGTGTTGACTGTCCCTTTAATCAGGACACACATTTTCTTGTAGGCATTTTTTTTTGGCATTTTGCTGGGATACATGGGTTGCAAGGTATTCATTTAGCCTGAGGTCTAATGCTTAGTATAAAAGGCGTGGAGGGCTTCAAGATGGGTAGTGTATGAAACTACTTAAAGGGACAGTCTACTTAAAAATTGTTATCGTTTTAAAAAGATAGATAATTTCTTTATAACCCATTCCCCAGTTTTGCATAGCCAACACTGTTATATTAAATAACTTTCTACTTCTATGATTACCTGTATCTAAGCCCTTGCAGACTGTCCCTTATCTCAGTGCTTTTTACAATCTTGCATTTTAGACAATCAATGATGGTTCTTGTATAACCATTATCATTCTACACCGGAATGAGCACAATGTTATCTATATGGCACACATGAACTAACACCTTTTTGACTGTTGTGCAAGATATAAAAAGCTAATACAAACACTGAGAATAAGGGCAGCCTGCCGGGTATTAGAAACAGGCAAACTTAGAGGTTATAAAGTATATTCATGTAACAATGTGGAATGGGTAGTAAAGGTGTTAGCTATTTTTTTTAAACAATAAAAAAAAATCAAGTAGACTGTCCCTTTAACTCCCACAGGAAAACATACGACCCATCAATGTTTTTGGCCACCTTTTTTAGTTGCACAGTTTAGAACCACACATTGAATCACCATTCACATATATACTGAATATAAGCACTCTTGCACTGGTCTAGCATCTTTAAAAAATGTATTGAAGTGCCTTAGAGGCAGTGGTGACTCTAGGTGTAGACACCACCATTTATTAGTGTAGCAGCCACAAATCACTTACAATGCTCTAATCAGAGCAAAGAGATTAGAAAAAATTAAAACTGGGTATAATTTGGCTTCCCCACAGTTCTCACTTTTTTCATTTGCATATTATATGGTCTAAAACCAAATCTTCTTGAACAACTTTGTATATAAAACTGAGAGTGAATTAAATGATTATATTAAATGGGTTGGACAATAAAAAACAACCACTGAAAGAAAAATGTATGTGTATATATTCTAATTGGCTACCATGTTTTTTGTATTTTAGCAGGATCTTCTTCAGAGTAGGGAAAGATAAAATGTAATATACAATGTATAGCCCTAGCATAACAGTTAAAAAGGGGGTTTAGTATATATCATGTCACTCAAATTTTGCACCACATGTTATCCTAAAACTCACAATGCACTGAATTTACTTTATACATATTTTTATGCAATCATGCTTCATATTTTATATCACTGTAATTAGATCTCAGTCTATTACAAAACATACACTTAAACAAAGGCTACTTACAAACACTCACCTAAATTATAAGTTTTGTGCTAAACAGGGAGCGAAAAAGCCAAAAACGTTGCGTTATTTCACTCTCCATAGCGCTGCCATTACGAGTTACTGAAAAACCTTCTTGTGCTGTGCGTAATGGTGCGTTAAGCTCCATACCGCACAAAAGCCAAGGGCTGATTTGACCTGCTCGTGCACGCTTTCCCCCATATACATAATGGGGAGAGAGTGTTAGAAAAAAAACTAGCACCTGAAGTGCGGAATGGCGATCGCCGTAACGCAACCCCATTGATGTCTAACACCCTAACATAAAACCCTAGTCTAAACACCCCTAATCCGCCGCCCCTGACATTGCCGACACTAATAAAAGTTATTAACCACTATTTTGCAGCTTCCAGACATCTCCAATACTAATAAAAGGTATTAACCTCTAATCCTCCACTCCTCGACATCGCTGACACTAAAAATAATTATTAACCCCTATTCCGCCACTCCCCGACATCGCCGACACCTAAATAAAAGCTATAAACCCCTAATCCGCCGCTCCCTGACATCGCCGCCACTAAATAAAGTTATTAAACCTTAATCCGCCACTCCCCGACATCGCCGCCACCTAAATAAACCTATGAACCCCTAAACCTCTGGCCTCCCACATCACCACCACTAAACAAACCTATTAACCCCTAAACCTCTAGCCTCCCACATAGCCGCCACTAAATAAACCTATTAACCCCGCCCTAATCTGCAAGCTCCCACATCGCAAAATACTAAATGAAACTATTAATCCCTAAACCTAACACCCCCTAACTTTAAATTAAAATTACAATATAACAATATTTAAATAAATAAAAACTTACTTGTGAAATAATAAAACTAAGTTTAAACTATAAATTAACCTAACATTACTATTCTAATAAAATAAATAAACTACCAATTAAAAAATCTAAATTACAAATTTAAAAAAACCTAACACTACGAAAAAATGTAATAAAATCTAAAATTACAAAAAATAACAAATACTAAATTACAAAAAATAAAAAACACTAAGATTACAAAATAATAAATGAAATTATCAAAAATAAAAACAATTACACCTAATCTAATAACCCTATAAAAATTCCCCCCCCACATCGCTGACACTAAAAATAATTATTAACCCCTATTCCGCCACTCCCCGACATCGCCGCCACTAAATAAAGTTATTAAACCCTAATCCGCCACTCCCCGACATCGCCGCCACCTAAATCAACCTATGAACCCCTAAACCTCTGGCCTCCCACATCACCACCACTAAACAAACCTATTAACCCCTAAACCTCTAGCCTCCCACATAGCCGCCACTAAATAAACCTATTAACCCCGCCCTAATCTGCAAGCTCCCACATCGCAAAATACTAAATGAAACTATTAATCCCTAAACCTAACACCCCCTAACTTTAAATTAAAATTACAATATAACGATAATTAAATAAATAAAAACTTACTTGTGAAATAATAAAACTAAGTTTAAACTATAAATTAACCTAACATTACTATTCTAATAAAATAAATAAACTACCAATTAAAAAATCTAAATTACAAATTTAAAAAAACCTAACACTACGAAAAAATGTAATAAAATCTAAAATTACAAAAAATAACAAATACTAAATTACAAAAAATAAAAAACACTAAGATTACAAAAATAATAAATGAAATTATCAAAAATAAAAACAATTAAACCTAATCTAATAACCCTATAAAAATAACCCTCCTCGACATCGCTGACACAAAAAATAATTATTAACCCCTATTCCGCCACTCCCCGACATCGCTGACACCTAAATAAAAGCTATAAACCCCTAATCCGCCGCTCCCTGACATCGCCGCCACTAAATAAAGTTATTAAACCCTAATCCGCCACTCCCCGACATTGCCGCCACCTAAATAAACCTATGAACCCCTAAACCTCTGGCCTCCCACATCGCCACCACTAAACAAACCTATTAACCCCTAAACCTCTAGCCTCCCACATAGCCGCCACTAAATAAACCTATTAACCCCGCCCTAATCTGCAAGCTCCCACATCGCAAAATACTAAATGAAACTATTAATCCCTAAACCTAACACCCACTAACTTTAAATTAAAATTACAATATAACGATATTTAAATAAATAAAAACTTACTTGTGAAATAATAAAACTAAGTTTAAACTATAAATTAACCTAACATTACTATTCTAATAAAATAAATAAACTACCAATTAAAAAATCTAAATTACAAATTTAAAAAAACCTAACACTACGAAAAAATGTAATAAAATCTAAAATTACAAAAAATAACAAATACTAAATTACAAAAAATAAAAAACACTAAGATTACAAAAATAATAAATGAAATTATCAAAAATAAAAACAATTACACCTAATCTAATAACCCTATAAAAATACCCCCACACACACAAAAAACACCCCCTAGCCTACAATAAACTACCAATAGCCCTTAAAAGGGCCTTTTGTAGGGCCCTTTTAAAACAGCTCTTTTACCTAGAAAAAAATACAAAGTCCCCCAACAGTAAAACCCACCACCCTACAACCCCCCCAAAATAAAAAACCTAACTCTAAAAAACACCTAAGCTACCCATTGCCCCTAAAGGGGCATTTGTATGGGCATTGCCCTTAAAAGGGCAATCAGCTCTTTTTCACTGCCCTTAAAAGGGCATTCAGCTCTGTTACAATTACCCAAAGCCCTAATCTAAAAAAAAAACCCACCCAAAAAAATGGAAAAAACAAACAAACTAAGACTAACCCGATAAAATTTACTCACGATTCCTGAAGTCCAGACATCCATCTTCATCCAGGTGGTGAGAAGTCTTCATCCAGGTAGTGACACCTCCATCCATTTCATTTTTCGGAGTGTTTTTTTTTTTAGATTAGGGCTTTGGGCAATTGTAAAAGTGCAGTGAAAAAGAACTGAATGACCTTTTAAGGGCAATGCCCATACAAATGTCCCTTGTATTGGGTAGTGTTTTTTACTGTTGGGGGGACTTTGTATTTTTTTACAGGTAAATAGCAGCTGTTTAACTTAGGGCAATGCCCTACAAAAGGCCCTTTTATGGGCTATTGCTAGTTTATTGTAGGCTAGGAGGTATTTTTATTTTGGCTTTTTTATTTTTATAGGGCTATTAGATTAAGTGTAATTGGTTTTATTTTTGATAATTTCATTTATTATTTTGTAATCTTAGTGTTTTTTATTTTTAGTAATTTAGTGTTTATTATTTTTTTAATTTTCGATTTTTTTATTTTTTTGTAGTGTTAGGTTTTTTTAAATTTGTAATTTAGATTTTTTAATTGGTAGTTTATTTTATTAGAATTGTAATGTAATGTTAGGTTCATTTATAGTTATAGTTTAACTCTTTAAGTGCTAACGACAGCTCTGAGACGTTGCAGAGTTTCCCACTCTGGTGCTACCGATGGCTCAGAGCTGTCGCTAGCACTCTCCCACCTTGAGGGAGATCTGGGGGCTCCCATCCGCTCCTACTCCGGCGATCGTGCCTGTATAGTGACAGGCATCACTGGGGCTTCACATTTTGCGTGGTGACGTCACGCGCAATGACGTGATGTCGTCACCGTGCAACTTTATTAACAAAATGGCAATGTTAAGTATAGGAAAAGGGGGCATGCTGCTTAGAAGCCTGTATCTCAGGCATCTAAGAATCTACAGACCCCCAAGACCCACCGTTGGAAAGGTTTAAAAACTTTTAAACGGCTTCGCACCCAGGTGGAAAAGTGCTTAGCACTCAAAGGGTTAAACTTAGGTTTATTTGTATTACACAGGTAAGTTTTTATTTATTTATTTAAATATAGTTATATTGTAATTTTAATTTAAAGTTAGGGGGGTGTTAGGTTTAGGGGTTAATAGTTTAATTTTGTGTTTTGCGATGTGGGGGGCCGTCGGTTTAGGAGTTAATAGGTTTATTTAATGGTGGTCAATGTGGGAGGCCAGATGTTTAGGGGTTAATAGGTTTATTTAGTGGTGGCGATGGTTGCGATGTGGGTGGATGACAGATTAGGGGTTATTATGTTTAATATAGTGTTTGCGATGCAGGAGGGCGGCGGTTTAGGGGTTAATAGGTGGTTTATGGGTGTTAGTGTACTTTGTAACAGTTTAGTTATGAGTTTTGTGAAACATTTTTATTTAGCAAAATCCATAACTACTGGTCTCAGATGGCGGTAGGAATCGTGTCGGTATAGAGCATAACGCAAGCATTTTAGCTGGACTGCACAACCTGTAATGCCGACGCTATGGAAATCCCACACTCAAAAAATTACGTTTGAGTGTGGGATTTCCATAGCGCCGGTATTACAGGTTGTGCAGTCCGGCTAAAATGCTTGTGTTCTGCTCTATACCGACACGATTCCTATGGACAGTGCATTACAGGCTAAAATGCTTGCAGTATAGCTATACCGACAATACTCTTAAGATGAGTTCCTGGCCATTCCAACGCAATCGTCATTTTTTTAGCGTTAAAAGCCGTAACGCACTGTAATGCAAAATTCGTAATCTAGGTGTATTCCCATTAAAATGTTAGTTTATTATAAATGGAGGTTAAAGTATATATATATATATATATATATATATATATATATATATATATATAGTAGGAGTGTTTCCCTTCATTGATATTGGACATGACTATTTCATAAACACTCTGTCAGAACATTTATACATTGATTTTACACTAAGAGGGCATTACTCAAAAATCCCATTGTTACCGAATTTGCTGGGCAGCTGTAGATCTGGAGCCAGCAGCAGTTGATGCTCTTTTATTTTCTCCGTCTTCTGTTTGCTTTTTTTTCTCTGGGTTAGGAGGACATGGAAGGAGCACTGTGACATATTTCTTGAACACATGAACTGAAGGGTGTTTGACATAGACCAAAGGGCTGCTAGACACCACTGAATGATAAATGTCATGTTTTACTTTCAATAAAGAAATGATTGATGTGTCAATTGGCTGCACCTATAAGGGTTACAAAATAAAATCATATAATTACTGAAATTAAAATTGCAACATACCATTAATAAGTAAAGCTTAAAAAAAACACCCAGCAGGCTATGCACTAATTATAAAAACGTGTCAGTAAATTAAGTATACTTAAAGGAACATTACAATCACAATTGAAATACACATGGATGAATTACATCTTTGAATAGAAACATATTTGCAATATATAAGTATTGTTAAAAATGTTTCTAGTAAAAATGATCACTGTTATTGTGTTAACATTTTTCTCTGCACGTGTATATGAATCTAGCTATTTATTCTTAGTGCACTAGCATTTAAAATACTGCAGCTGCTCAGAGTGACAGTGGGGCTTGTATCATGTCAGCAATTAACAAATTGAGTCACTACAAGATGATACAAGCACCTTAGGCCCTTTTTAAATAAAGTTAGACATGTAATAATACTCAATAAGATTAGAAATAATAGTATGTCACTTTTTTAAATACATTCTTCACAAAATGCAGAAACTCATAAATTAAAATAGTATAAACACATTTCAAAGTAAGTAAGGTATACTAATGCTTTTACCATTTTAAAGGGACAGTCTAGTCAAAATTAAACTTTCATAATTCAGATAGGGCATGTCCTTTTAAACAACTTTCCAATTTACTAATATTATCTAATTTGCTGAATTCTTTAGATATCCTTTGTTGAAGAAATAGCAATGCACATGTGTGAGCCAATCACACGAGGCCTCTATGTGCAGCAACCAATAAGCAGCGACTGAGCATATCTAGATATGCTTTTCAGCAAGTGATATCAAGAGAATGAAGCAAATTTGATAAAAGAAGTAAATTAGAAAGTTGTTTAAAATGTCATGCTCTTTCTAAATCACTAAAAAAATGTGGGTTTCATGTCCCTTTAACCACTTCATTCCATAATAGATAGCAAATGTCTCCATAACATGGACATATATCTGGAGTTGGATCCCATGGATATTAAGTAAAATACCCATGAATTCATTACCCTGCAACCTAGAGGGACATATCCTCTGTAAAAAGACCTGACCCTCTAATGGCTATGTCTTAGCCCATCAGAAGGTACTACTGAAATTGTGCTTCTTTGTTAAAATTAAATCATTATATGCAATAGGTTTTTTATTTGACAGAGCAGAGCTTCTCTCATGAGTTCTTTAGCTCATGTGGTCAATATACATATTTCAATCATTTAAAGGGACATGAAACACAAAATGTTTATTTCATGAGAGGAGGCAAGTTTAAAAAAACCTTTGAATTTACTTATATTATGACATTTTCTTTGCTCTTTCGGTATTGTTTGTTGAAAAGCATGTGGATAAGCTTAGGAGCATTCACATGTCTGGAGAATATATGACTGCAGTTTTGCAAGAATGATATACATTAGCAAGAGCACTAGATGGCAGTCCTATTTCTTGCCATATAGTGTTCCAGACACCTACCTAGGTATCTCTTCAACCAAGATTACCATGAGAACAAAGATAATTTGATAATAGAAGCAAATTGGAAGCTTTATTTTTTTTTAATTAAATTTTCTGTCGGAATCACAAAAGAACATTTTGGAGATCATATTCCTTTAGTAACTGGAAATATGCTCTATAGCAGTGATGGTGTTTCCGAACTACATTTCCCATGATGCTTACACACTCTGCAGTCCAGTCATGCATCATGGGAAATGTAGTTCTGAAACATCTGGAGTGCCAAGGCTTACCATCACTGCTCTATAACAATAAAATAATGTATGCACTTGGCTCAGTGCTCCTTTCCTTGCCAAAGGGAAGTTACAAAGAAAATAAATGTCTTATTCCCATTAAAAACCTGTGAAATGGCACATGAGATTGCCTCACAATGTTAAGGCACTTGAAACTTCATGGGAAGAAGAGTGGGATAAAATTCCAAAGTCTAGATGTGAAAAGTTATTCACAAAGACTTTCTGCTGTGATAAACGCAAAAGGTGCTTCCGCATTATGGGGTGTGCAGACTTATGCAATCAGCGTGTTGTTTTTTCATTTAAAATGTTCCTAATAATTAACTCTTTGTTTTCTTTGGATTTGTGTTTATTGGAAGATCACATTACAGGTGGAAACAGTATGACATTTACATTGTTTTTATTTCTGTCTTTACAATTTATAACCTGCAAATTTACAAGGGTGTGTAGATTTTTTTTATATCCACTGTACTTCTAGTATCAAATTTTTATTTGATTTCTTGGTATCCTTTGTTGAAAAGAATATGTACATATCCTCCGCAACAGCAATGCACTACTGAGAGCTACTTGGTAATTAAATAGACATGAAACCCAACATCTTCCTTTCGTGATTCAGACAGATACAATTTTGAACAACTTTCCCATTTACTTCTATGATAACATTTCTCATTTTTTTCCTTGTTGAAAAGAATATCTAGGTATGCTCAGGAGCAGCAATGCACTTTTGGGAACTAGCTGTTGATTGGTGGCAGCACATACAGTATATGCCTTTGTCATTGGTTCACCAGATGTGTTCAGCTACCTTCTAGTAGTGTATTGTTGCTCATTCAACAAAGGACACCAAGGGAACAATGCAACTTTGATAATAGAAGTAGAATGGAAAATTATTTAAAATTGCGAGCTCTATCTGAACCATAAAAGATTAATTTTGACTTTATTTGTCCTTTAACGTGCGAGTGCCTACTCAATAGGGATGATCTAATATATGGTCAAAGAGAATCTCAATTCTGTTCTGGGCATTAAGCATGACATTATTTCATATATAGAGCAATGGTTGCATTAACCCCTATGATGTGCATGATGACACGGTGACAGGCTTCATTAGGATTGCACTATTGGCTAGAACAAATAACCTAGAATCGGTTCTCTAGTCTTATCAGATCCATGGATGAATCATGGTTCTGATAGTGATGCTTTACAGTATGCACCACATAAGGTAATACATTTCATCTTAGTGTCGGATGACAAGAGAGATAAGTTTAACATTAGATGACACACAAGGTTCACTGCTAAGGAGAATGTCTGCCCATCTTCATGGTAAGTGAGCTGAACATAGTATTTGTACTTAATAATTCAACTAAAACCAAACATTCTACTTTGTATAGGAAAAAGTACATGGAGGAATATATGAAGATAGGAGAATCATATAGGACAGAATCCTCATATTCCAGACCTCTTAGAACACAATTTATTTATACAAGTATAGGTTTTACCATAAATGACTATGTTCTAAACCTTCAAAATAAGAACTAACCCAGCATTAGGCTACAAAGTATAACATAGTTGTGTAAAAAAAACTTCACTTGTTGAACTTTATTTTAAAAGTCTATATATTGCTGTACAGGTAGCCCTCAGTTTACGCCGGGGTTAGGTTCCAGAAGGAATGGTTGTAAATCGAAACCGTTGTAAATTGAAACCCAGTTTATAATGTAAGTCATTGGGAAGTGAGGGAGATAGGTTCCAGGCCCCTCTCAAAATTATCATAAGTAACACCTAATACATTATTTTTAAAGCTTTGAAATTAAGACTTTAAATGCTAGACAGCATTAAAACCTAATAAAATAATCACACAACACATAATATATAATTAAACTAAGTTAAATGAAAAAAAAAACATTTGCTAAACAGCATTATAAACCTAATAAAAGAATCACACAACACAGAATATATAATTAAACTAAGTTAAATGAAAAAAAACATTTGCTAAACAGCATTATAAACCTGATAAAATATTCACACAACACAGACTTCACTTGCATTTTTCTACAAACAGTTCTTTCTATGCATTCCAATCTGGACTGAGTTATAGACAGGAAGATCTTGTTCCATTGAAATCTGCTTGATAGCTGAGGTCTGGTTAAACTGATTAATTTCAGCTTGCTTGGCTTTGCTGCAACACAAGTGGACAGGTCCACCTACTGGCTATTTTAATAAATGCACTGCTTCTCAATGCTTTTCAATAGCAGTCACATGACTGGAAAAAAAGGTTGTTATTCTGAAACGGTGTAAATTGAACCATTGTAAAACTAGGGCCACCTGTATTAAAAATTATTGTTTAATGCTTGTTTACCTTTTTTGTTTTCAAAAGATATTTTGGGATATATATATATATATATATATATATATATATATACACACACACATATATATATATATATATATATATATATACATTCTGAACAAGATACCTTACCTTAAACTGCACAATTACTGAAGAACTGAAGCAACTAGGAGGGTAGATAAAAGATATTCTTGGATCCATATTGAGCTTGAGTGATAACCCTTTTTTAAGGACTGTGAAACGTTCCTTCTTTAAACATGACACCACTGAATACATGCCAAGCTTGTATACTTTTACTTCTGCAAAGCTTCCCTGAATAAAATAGGAAAATGCACAATATATTAGAGCATGTTGCACTTACTTTAATAAATCATATTGATAAGTTTGTTGGGTCTCAAATTATTAAAACAATGGCTCCTTTAAAAACATAGGCAAAGATTACAAGTGGAGAGATACATTTTTTTATCTCTCATAAGTGCTATCTGCGCTCAAAGTAAATCAATACCACTCCCATGTTAGCGCTGGCATTGCAAGTTTAAAGTAAAAAGCAAAATCCTCAGGTGCACTAACTTCTGGAGTTCGGATATTGTGACGGCGCTAACTCCCTTCTTCTACTTTCTATGGGGCATGCTGAGGAAAGCATTTTAATTTTATTGCTTGCTAACCTGAAGCTGAGCTAGACCAACTGCTCTAAAGCAGAAGACATGTTAGGAATACTTTGATTTCCTGTGTTTTTCAATGGAAAAATAATTATTTTTCATTTTAGTCACACACACACACATATAAATATATATATCTGTATATTGTTGTGTAAAATATTTATCTATACCTAAATATCTATCTAAGAGAGAGAGATAGATAGAGAGAGAGAGATCTATATTGTATATTTCTAAAACATATTATAACTGATTAAAAATGAATATTGCATATTTCAAGGTAATGGGAAGGGCTCCTAAGTATATATATATATATATATATATATGTTTATACGTGAGTATGAGTGCACATATTTATACATATAAACACAAAAATACACATTTAACATATTTTGGTTATGTTAATTATGCTAACATTGAGAATCTTATTTTGGGGTCTTCTATATTGTCTAAGTTGCTCATTCTTTTTTTCTCTTTTTTTTTGCAGATTTGATTCAGACAGCCAATGATGTTTAATCGACTGTGTAATGTAGCCACCATAGGGCTAGATTACAAATGGAGCACTAACAGTCACAGGGGGTTATCGGGACTGTTTGCGCGTGTCAGGTTTTTTACTCGTATTGCAAGTTTAAATTAAACGTGATCAATTGAGCGCAATTGAAGTTAACGAGCAAAGCTCTGGTTAACTGTTTAGAGAAACAAAATAGTTTCACAAAACACATCAAAAATACAATATACAGTTACACTCGTAATAACACCATCTAATAAAAATTATTTAAAACAAATTGCAAAAAAGTTGTAAATGCTCAAAGATATGAGGTCTCAGGTGTGAAGGATATGTATGTACAGTATATATATATATATAAATATATATATATATATATGTGTGTGTGTGTACGTATGTATTTATGTATTTATATGTGTAAATATGTATTTACAGACATATATACAGATATAAGCACATAAATACAAATGTACACATGTACACATATATGCGTGTGTGTGTGCATTGGAGCTCTTTGTAATCAATGAGATGAAAACATGTTAAAATATAAGTATGCAATATTCATATTTAATAAAGTGTTTTACTGTTTATTTACTGTAAATATTTCACATTCCACTGTTCTGCACATAGCAGAATATGTTCTAAGTATTTATAAATAGATACTCCTATATATATATGTTTGTATCTATACTTTTATATAATCATTTATATATATATAGAGGTATAAATATATATTGTACCAAAGAAAATATCAGATATATAGAAATATGTATTTAGGAAAAAATAGAACATATTCTTCTATGTGAAGAACACTGGAATGGGAAATATTCATATTTTTATGTCATTTTAACACACTTGAGAATATGCGATCGGGTGTTAGTTTCTTTCCACATTTTTTCTCCATCAACTTCTATAGGGAATGCCTTGTCGCGCACAATATTCTAAGTTTGGCTTTTTATGCTCGTTGAGCTATAGGGCGAGCGAATACAGTTTAATTTTAACTTGCAATACAAGGGAAACCCGACACGTGCCAAAAGCTTACTTCTAGCATAGTTAACACTTGAGCAGGAGCATTAAATAGAGCTCCACTTGTAGTCAGGCCCATAATTTGTATATGAAGCATCTAATTAGCTCTATGGACTAAAGTATAAAATTAAAATAAGGAAGGGGCATCTTAGAGAGAAATACAACAGGTAAGGAAGAATAAAACATAATGAATATTTTTTTTTTCAAATGGCCTAGTTTTTTTGTAATTTACCATATGTTATACATTTATATATCTACTGATATAAAAACTAGAGATGGCACTAATTTAATGGGACAGCAATTTTGTTTGAAAATATCTACCATAGAAAATTGTCTAAATATCTATGTAGCATCTTTTAAAAACAAACCTTCTTAATGATTATTAAAAGTACCATATCTTCCAAAATCAGTTTTTGTTTTCAAATATGTCCTAGATGTATCATGCTCGTATGTCAATATCTATACCATGTTACCTTTACTGGACCCAAAATACCAGGGCGAGTGACAGCCTACACAGGGCGAGTGACAGCCAAAATACAGGGTGAGTGACAGCCTACACAGGGCAAGTGACAGCCAAAATACAGGGTGAGTGACCGCCTACACAGGGCGAGTGACAGCCAAAATACAGGGTGAGTGACAGCCTACAGGGTGAGTGACAGCCTCTACTAGGAAATATCAAAATTAAGTGTAAAATATTGTTCTCAAACCTTGTGATTTCCATAATTTCCTTCCAAAGAAATTGGTGTTAAATAACTTGATTGAAGTTTCTCATCATTTGCTTTGACCATAATATCTTTATAATTTCCTCTGTAACGGGAATTGAATGGAATTGCAATGCTAATGGGAAATGGAATTTTAAGATCAGGATTTGTGCTCCAAATATCCAAAACACTGCTGACAAGTTCTTCTGAATCGGTCACCACTAAAGAACTGATGTCATCTCTAAATCTGCATTGCAGCTGTTCTGAAATATGTAAAGGTGCTTTGATAAAACATGCCAACCTTGGCTCATTTTCTTCTTCTACTTGTGACATATATCTAAAGAAAAAGATTTAAATAATGGTATGAAATTGAATGTATCGGTACAAAAAAAAAAGATTTCATTCCATTTGAAAATATAACAATAACATTTACAAAAGGAATTTACAAAATTTAAATAGAATTTTGTTGAAAAAGATGTTGATAAACTAAATAATGGCATAATAAAATTAGCACTATTTAAAGTACAGGCATAATGCTGTTTTTTTTTAAATACTGTTCAGTAGATGCAAACAATATGGCTCTATTCTAAAGCACTAAAGACATGAAACATTAGATAAATATCTCTTGTTTATAAAGCATAAAAGTGAACATCAAATAATAAAAATGTTGATTAAACAGTAAAATAGATAATTTTCTTACTCCTTATATTGCCAGTGTCCTGAATCCACCAATTGTTCAACAGACAGATTTAATGATCTTGGTGCATAGACTGCAACCTCTGAACCAGACATTTTTATTTGATCTTGTTCACCAGAGAGTGACATTTTCTTTTTTTTATGACATTTGTTCTCAGGTTTTGTTTCTTGGTTATGAGAACTATTTATTTGTACAAGTGGTTCAGTTGGTTCTGTATGTCTTAGTTCTACATCTTCATTTTTGTTATGTCTTACAAAGTGATTTGATATTTCCTCATTTTTTTTTTCTACAGGAAAGGCTTCATTTGTATTTCTTTCAGAACAATCTTTCATTATTTGTTGAGTGTTATCGATTTCATCATAAAATTCCAAATGTTTGTTATTACTTTCCTCTTGGTATATGTTGTGGTTAAGTTCAAATGCTTGCACAAACTCTGAATTCCTATTAGTCATTTGAATTCCATCAACATCTTCCACTTTAGTAACATTCTGTATTTCCTCAGCTTTAACTCTTTTCTCCTTATATTGAGTACTGATGTTGTTCAGTTGTTCCTCTGAGAATTTTAGATGTTTTTCAGTATCACCGAGTATTTCTTTAATTGCAATAAGATAATCTGTCTGGGCTGTGTAAAGAAAAGTAAAGTTTTAAATGTAATATGATAAATAAAAATACAAAATGCTGCCCTTAGCATGCTTTCATATTTTATTTCAAGACTTTCATGACATTTTTCATATTGATTGTATTGTTTGTGAAATAGCATGAGAGAGAGAAACATAAGAAGATACAAAGAAAGAAGACATTTACATCGATCAACGTCCCCATTTTTTTGGTTACTCCCACATAATTGTCCAAGAGTGCTCACTATTTATATTATCATATGTGAAATAGGACATAGCTTCCAAAAGATTTTGAAGATGAAACTGTTTTCAGCTGATAGCTAATCTATTTTGTTAACTGATCAACCACCCATCTACCTGTTTATTGTCATTATCTTCCGCTGGAAATTTTGAGTTTGTAATAAGACAAATAATAATGCAAAAGAATGCTTTAACAAGATTTCATATTTTATTTCAAGATTTTCATAAAAAATTTCATCTTAATTGTATTGTGTGTGAAATAACATGAGAGAGAAACGTGAGACGATACAAAGAAAAAAAGACACATTGATCAATGTCCCTATTTTTTGGTTAATTCCACATAATTGTCCAAGAAAACTCACCCTTTACATTATCATATGTGAAGTAGTGTATAGCTTCAAAAAGATTTTGAAGATGGAACTTTTTCAGCTGATTAACCTATATTGTTAACTGATCAACCACCAATTTACTTGTTTATTCACTTTCTCTTCTGCTGGATATTTTGAGTGTGCCTTAGATGGTCTTTTTTCTAATTCCGGCCTTGAGTTGTTTTCCAAACAGGCTAAAAGCTTAAAGACTTTATAACACAGTCTAGTACTTCTGCCCCCTCTGAATTTCATAGCAATCACTATTGTGGCTGTTCCAACTAAAACATATTTTGGAGTTAGAAGCAACTGCCAATGAAGATGAACTTTAAAGGGACATTAAACACATAAACACATTGAGATGGTAATTTAAAATGATAAATTGTGTATATATATATATATATATATATATATATATATATATATATATATATATATATATATATATATAGATCTACGTTCAACCCCAAGGAAGAAAACAAACGCTTCACTCTCCGGTCTTTTTCATCAAAGTTTATTGCTCACAAAAAATTATATCACAGCATTCCCAAACGTTTCGACACCAATTGGTGTCTTTTTCAATGGGTATTTGCCAAAATTCTTTTGTCCCAAAAGGCTCCTAAAAACTATTCCCAACCGCTTACCTATAAATCCCCATATGTGCTGTTGTCACTTCCGGTGCCACGGAGGCCGCTCCCGCTTGCGCTCGTCACCGCTCCTTCTCAGCCGCATGGCTAATTACCATAGCTCCACCTGCGTGATGTCATATACACACACGCAGTACACTTAGGCTGTGCGCATGTTGGGAGCAAGCAACTCCGATAGTACCGGACTAACTGTTGTAAACATGTGATCTAAAAACTCGCTAACCTTTCCATTATTGATAAAAAGTGCTAAAAAAGCACTATCTGAGACCCTTAATATATCCTATTTACACAGTAGACCTAATACCAAATCTATTATATCTATTATATCTCAGTTATGTTCATCTAGGGGGTTCTATATTTACACAACGTATATTTATTCATCATTCCCCCAATTTTTTGTGCTGACATAACAACTATTCTATAGATAATAATATAAGGATGGTATAGAAATGGGGCTATTATTTAGTGGGGGAACTCATAATAATAACATTCATCCCTAATGAAGTAAAGTAGGAAACTTTTTTAGGCTCGCAACAATACACTGCATCCTGGAGTTTCTTCAATTTGTACTATCCTTATCCCATCCACTATATACATATGGATAATCAAGTGCCCTGGAGCAGAAGTGACCTAGATCAAACAATCCTAGACATCCCCTCAAAGGAAAACATTAAAATCCAGTTGTATATTCAGTCCTTTCGGGGCTACTGTATCCAATCGGTAGATCCAAGAGGTTTCCACCTGGAGGAGTTTGGTATTCCTGTCTCCCCCTCTCCATAGGGGCGGCACATGATCTATGAGTATGGTCCTTAGACTTGCAGCTGTGTGTCCTGCCTGGATAAAATGTCGAGCCACTGGTTGATCCAACTCTCGTTTCTCAATCGCTAGCCTAATCGCATGGTGATGATTAGCCATCCTCTCATGGAAGGTGGTCGATGTTTTCCCCACGTACATCAGGGAACATGGACACATCAATACATAGATCACGTAGGTACTAAGGCACGACAGCCTATGTAGAATCTTATACTTCCTCCCAGTGTGTGGGTGATGGAAGTACATCCCAGTCAACATACTATTACACGTAGTGCAGTCCCCACACCTGTAGCATCCCAGTTTCCTTTTTGCATCCAACCATGTCCCTTTCTCATAACACTTTGTTGGGTCATTGTGGACCAAAATATCCTTCAGATTGGGTGCTCTTTTGTATACCATCCGTGGGGCTTTCATACGTGTAAAGGGTAAAGTCTTGTCTGAGCTCACAATTTCCCAGTTCTTTTTTACCGACTCTGCCAGAAACTTGGATATGGGGTTGAACGTTGTTACAAAATTGATGTTATCACTTACATCTTCCACATTTTTCTTCACACCCTGAGGCAGAAGCAGTGACTTTTGATCTTGTTGCGCCAGTTCGGTATATACCTTTTTTATCAATTTTCTTCCATAACCTCGCTGTTCCAGTTTATTGACCATTTCTTCCTCTTGAATCCTCCTTGTCTCTGGCAGTGTATTATTGCGTACTACTCGTGTGAGCTGAGAGGAGACAACTCCTCTTTTTTGATGTCCCGGATGGTAGCTTGTGGACAGCAGTAAGGAGTTTTTATCAGTAGGCTTTGATTATAATGAGGTGGAAAATTTACAACCCTCATCATCAGTGTAAATTGTGATATTTAAGTCCAAAAACGGTATACTCTTACTATCACAGGAGTACTTAAAACGAATAGTAGATTCAATATTGTTAAGAGTATCAACCCATTTCTTCAAGGATTCCTCTGTCCCTCGCCATACTAGAAACACATCATCAATATATCTTACGTATAGCTTGATACAGTCTATCGTAAGAATTTGCATAATCGTAATCTCATACCAAGCCATATATAAATTGGCATATGCGGGAGCCATATTTGAACCCATTGCAGTTCCTGATACTTGTAGGAAATAATCCTTCTCAAATTTGAAAAAATTATTTTCTAAACAAAAAGTTAGAAGTTCTAATAGGAACTCAATGGGTGGTCCCGCATATGCCAACGAATTGCTCAATATTGATCTAACAGCCTGTATCCCACCACCATGTGGGATGGTGGTGTACAGGCTGTCAACGTCCATAGTAACTAATAGGTCACCAGGATTTAGGGTTTCCCAACTGAGTAACTTCCTGATAAGAGATGAAGAGTCTAATATGAAGGAGTATGATTCCTTAACAACTGGTTGCAGGTGATGGTCTATGAAGATAGCCACATTAGAGCACAAAGAATCCCGGGCAGACACAATTGGTCTGCCAGGGGGCTTTGTCAGTGTCTTGTGCACTTTAGGCAACACGTATAACACCAGAGTTACTGGAAATGGTGTAGTCATAAACTCAAGCTCATTTTCATTGATCATACCTGACTCAAACCCACATTTCAGTATATGATCCAATTCTTTCTTAAAACCATTTATCGGATTTCCCCTTAGTTTACAATATACCCTACTGTCAGTCAATTGTCTATACGCCTCCTCTCTGTAATCAGACAACAATTGATCCCCCCTTATCCGCTGCATTTATGATGATTGTATGATCATCCTTTAGATTTTTAAGAGCCATTCTTTCACCTTTTGAGAGATTAGGAAATATTTTTTCCACTTTGGCTTGCTCACACGTGTCACTGATCATGCGTGAAAAACTGCGGATAGAGGGATTATTATTAACCGGGTCAAATTTACTTTTGGTTTTGAAGTTGCTGAAAGTGGGCTGTTCCTTGTTTTTAAAAAAATCTTTATTTTTAAGTTGTCTCTGTAGTTTATAAGTATCTATACACATCTGAAATTTATCCAGGGTAGGTGTAGGAACAAAGGACAAACCCCTATTCAGCAATTTTCTCTCATCCAAGCTAAGGGGTCAGTGTTTACTATCTCAATGTTCCCTTCTGATGTTTCACCCCCACTGCTGTCCACAGTATCTGCAATATTTTTATTATTAAAGCATCTCCTACGTGTATAGTGAGGTCTATCTTCTTTCCCATAAAGCCATCTGTAGACCCTCCTCTCCCTGTAGTCAGTATATACAGTGGCTAATTTACTATTTTTAAATGTTAATAGATCATTCCGATATTTATTCACCTGACCCTGCAATTTCTTAACCCAATCTTCTCCTGTATCATCAAGTAAAACCTGAAAGCTCATCTGTTTGATGTCATTTATCTCTACTCTGATTAGCTGTAGCAGTCTATTAGACTCTTCAATTACTAGCAAAATCAAATCATATGAGCACTTATTAAGTATCGAACACCATTTTTTACAGAAGTCTGGGTTTGACCTACCAATTGTGGGTACATTTTTAATACGAAAACCACGTGGTATGTTTCTATTACGGTGATAGTTTGACAAATATACAGTGTGCGAATGGTGATCTACCTCTCTTTTCTGCAGGTTAAGTAGCTTATGGTAGACATCAAGTGGTGTTTCCCCTCTCAGCTCACGCAAATCTGTATTCACCAGGATGCATGCTGCATCCGCTTCAGTGAAAATAAAGGATTCTCTGTTACTATTATCGTCCCCTGTGTTTGGATAATCACTAGCTGTAGCCCCCAAGGTCTCCATGGGATATATCCCAGGGTTATGGTCTCCTCCAAAGTCCAGTAATTTATCACTAGGTCACCGGTAGTTCAGTATATTAAGGTACTGTCTCTTTAACACCGTATGTGTTTAAAAACAATCACAAGCAGTATTTCTTAGATACAGAAACTGCACGTGACAAAAAAGCACTTCACAGGGTCAAAACAGGTGCTCACAGTTGCATAGTTAAGATAGTTGCCACAATGTATTATTTCCAAATATTATATGCAACGATGACAAGACTTTACCCTTTACACGTATGAAAGCCCCACGGACGGTATACAAAAGAGCACCCAATCTGAAGGATATTTTGGTCCACAATGACCCAACAAAGTGTTATGAGAAAGGGACATGGTTGGATGCAAAAAGGAAACTGGGATGCTACAGGTGTGGGGACTGCACTACGTGTAATAGTATGTTGACTGGGATGTACTTCCATCACCCACACACTGGGAGGAAGTATAAGATTCTACATAGGCTGTCGTGCCTTAGTACCTACGTGATCTATGTATTGATGTGTCCATGTTCCCTGATGTACGTGGGGAAAACATCGACCACCTTCCGTGAGAGGATGGCTAATCATCGCCATGCGATTAGGCTAGCGATTGAGAAACGAGAGTCGGATCAACCAGTGGCTCGACATTTTCTCCAGGCAGGACACACAGCTGCAAGTCTAAGGACCATACTCATAGATAATGTGCCGTCCCTATGGAGAGGGGGAGACAGGAATACCAAACTCCTCCAGGTGGAAACCTCTTGGATCTACCGATTAGATACAGTAACCCCGAAAGGACTGAATATACAACTGGATTTTAATGTTTTCCTTTGAGGGGATGTCTAGGATTGTTTGATCTAGGTCACTTCTGCTCCAGGGGACTTGATTATCTATATGTATATAGTGGATGGGATAAGGATAGTACAAATTGAAGAAACTCCAGGATGCAGTGTATTGTTGCGGCCCTAAAAAAGTTTTCTACTTTACTTCATTAGGGATGAATGTTATTATGATGAGTTCCCCCACTAAATAATAGCCCCATTTCTATACCATCCTTATATTATTATCTATAGAATAGTTGTTATGTCAGCACAAAAAATTGGGGGAATGATGAATAAATATACGTTGTGTAAATATAGAACCCCCTAGATGAAAATAACTGAGATATAATAGATATAATAGATTTGGTATTAGGTCTACTGTGTAAATAGGATATATTAAGGGTCTCAGATAGTGCTTTTTTAGCACTTTTTATCAATAATGGAAAGGTTAGTGAGTTTTTAGATCACATGTTTAGAACAGTTAGTCCGGTACTATCGGAGTTGCTTGCTCCCGACATGCGCACAGCCTAAGTGTACTGTGTGTGTGTATATGACATCACGCAGGTGGATCTATGGTAATTAGCCATGAGGCTGAGAAGGAGCGGTGACGAGCACAAGCGGGAGCGGCCTCCGTGGCACCGGAAGTGACGACAGCACATATGGGGATTTATAGGTAAGCGGTTGGGAATAGTTTTTAGGAGCCTTTTGGGACAAAAGAATTTTGGCAAATACCCATTGAAAAAGACACCAATTGGTTTCGAAACGTTTGGGAATGCTGTGATATAATTTTTTGTGAGCAATAAACTTCGATGAAAAAGACCGGAGAGTGAAGCGTTTGTTTTCTTCCTTGGGGTTGAACGTAGATCTACATATCTTCCACGCAGCACCCCGGCAGATGATCTCAGGAACAGTGAGTGCACTTTAACTGATATTGCTTTTATATATATATATATATATATATATATATATATATATATATATATATATATATATATATATATATATATATATATATATATATACAGTATATATATATATATATATATACAGTAAATATATATATATATATATATATATATATATATGTCCCCTTTTCTGTTATATTCCACACAGCCATTGGCTGCACACTCTAGAGACCTATTTAAAACTGTCCCTAATTAGCTACAGCAAATAAGGTAATCTATGTTAAAACATGGCAGCTCCCATTATTTTATAGACACTAAAACTTTACATGTATTTTGTCAATATTTAAAAAGCTAATGAAACTTTAAAAAATACATTTACGTGTTATTCTCAGATTAATATTTTCTTAGAATGCTTTTTTCTAGCATTTGTTTAGTGTTTAATGTCCCTTTAAGAAACTCAGGATCTTAAAAACTGGGCTATGTAATTTCCTTGAGACTTGTTTTTTCATGTGCATATAACCACATAAACATATTTGATGACAATCACCATATGAATAAACAAGGAAACATCTTTCAGAATCAAACTGAAATTCTGAATTCTGTTACCAGAAATGCTCTTGACTTTTGACCTTTTATTTTTTGTCAATGGAAAAGCCATTCTGAAACTAGACAAAATTCAAATATGATACCAGTCCTTTCGGATTCACCATACAGACTGAACATGAACCTTAATATTGTGAGATTTTAGAAAATTTCTTGTTTGCAAAGGTACAGTATCTCAGAAAAGTGAGTAAACCCTTCACATTTTTGTAAATATTTTATTATATATTTTCATGTAACAACGCTGAAGAAATGACACTTTGCTACAATGTAAAGTAGTGAGTGTACAGCCTGTATAACAGTGTAAATTTGCTGTCCCCTCAAAATAACTCAACACACAGCCATTAATGTCTAAACCGTTGGCAACAAAAGTGAGTACACCCCTAAGTGGAAATGTCCAAATTGGGCACAATTAGCCATTTTCCCTCCCTGGTGTCATGTGACTCGTTAGTGTTACCAGATCTCAGGTGTGAATGAGGATCAGGTGTGTTAAATTTGGTGTTATCACTCTCACACTCTCTCATACTGGTCACTGGAAGTTTAACATGGCACCTCATGGCAAAGAACTCACTGAGGATCTGAAAAAAAGAATTGTTGTTCTATAAATATGGCCTGGGCTATAAGAAGATTGCCAAAACCCTGAAACTGAGCTGCAGCATGGTGGGCAAGATCATACAGAGGTTTCATAGGACAGGTTCCACTCAGAACAAGCCTCTCCATGGTCGACCAAAGAAGTTGAGTGCATGTGCTCAGCGTCATATCCAGAGGTTGTCTTTGGAAAATAAAAGTTTGAGTGCTGCCAGCATTGCTGCAGAGGTTGAAGGCGTGGGGGGGTCAGCCTGTCAGTGCTCAGACCATACACCGCACACTGCATTAAATTGGTCTGCATGACTGTCATCCCAGAAGGAAGACTCTTCTAAAGATGATGCACAAGAAAGCCTGCAGTTTGCTGAAGACAAGCAGACTAAAGACATGGATTACTGGAACCATGTCCTGTGGTCCAATGAGACCAAGATAACCGTATTTGGTTCAGATGGTGTCAAGCGTGTGTGGCAGCATCCAGGTCAAGAGTACAAAGACAAGTGTGTCTTGCCTACAGTCAAGCATGGTGGTCTGAGTGTCATGGTCTGGGCCTGCATGAGTGCTGCCGGCACTGGGGAGCTACAGTTCATTGAGGGAACCATGAATGCCAACATGTACTGTGACATACTGAAGCAGAACATGATCTCCTCCCTTCAGAGACTGGGCAGCAGTCTAGTATTCCAACATAACGACCCCAAACACACCTCCAAGATGACCACTGCCTTGCTAAAGGGTAAAGGTGATGGACTGGCCAAGCATGTCTCCAGACCTAAACCCTATTGAGCATCTGTGGGGCATCCTCAAATGGAGTGTGGGGGTTTGCAAGGTCTCTAACATCTACCAGCTCCGTGATGTTGTCATGGAGGAGTGAAAGAGGACTCCAGTGGCAACCTGTGAAGCTCTGGTGAACTCCATGCCCAAGAGGGTTAAGGCAGTGCTGGAAAATAATTGTGGTCACACAAAATATTGACACTTTGGGCCCAATTTGGACATTTCCACTTAGAGGTGTACTCACTTTTGTTGCAACGGTTTAGACATTAATCGCTATGTGTTGAGTTATTTTGAGGGGACATCACATTTACACTGTTATACAGGCTGTACACTCACTGCTTTACATTGTAGCAAAGTGTCATTTCTTCAGTGTTGTCACATGAAAAGATATAATAAAATATTTACAAAAATGTGAGGAGTGTTCTCACTTTTGTGAGATACTGTATAGAGTATGTTTACCACACAGAGTAAAATACAAACAAAATTGATGGTGCTTGTTTTCTGCTTGAAATCTGCGAAAATTAAAGGGACGGTAAACACCATGTAATTAAAAGGCATTTCTGTTGTGTTGGTACAGAACAAAATATCTGCCAAGTCTAAACATTTTAAAAATAAATTAACCCCTTAGCGACTACGGCATTTTTCAATTTTCTTTGTTTGTGTTTAGCTGTAATTTTCCTCTTACTCATTTACAGTACCCACACATATTATATACTGTTTTTCTCGCTATTAAATTGACTTTCTAAAGATACCATTATTTTCATCATATCTTATCATTTACTATAAAAAAATTATAAAATATGATGAAAAAATGGAAAAAATACACATTTTCTAAATTTGACCCCCAAAATCACATCTACAAACACCAAAAAACACCCATGCTAAATAGTTTCTAAATTTTGTTCTGAGTTTAAAAATACCCAATGTTTACATGTTCTTTGCCTTTTTTTTGCAAATTATAGGGCAATAAATACAAGTAGCACTTTGCTATTTCCAAAGCACTTTTTTTTTTCTCAAAATTAGCAATCGTTAAATTGGAACACTGATATCTGTCAGGAATCCCTGAATAACCCTTCACATGTATATATATTTTTTTAGTAGACACCCCAAAGTATTGATCTAGTCCCATTTTGGTATATTTCATGCCACAATTTCACCGCCAAATGCGATCAAATAAAAACAATTGTTAACTTTTTCACAAACTTTTTCACAAACTTTAAGTTTCTCACTGAAATTATTTACAAACAGCTTGTGCAATTATGACACAAATGGTTGTAAATGCTTCTCTGGGATCCCCTCTTGTTCAGAAATAGCAGACATTTATGACTTTGGCATTACTTTTTGGTACTTAAAAGGCCGCTAAATGCTGTTGCGCACCACACTTGTATTATGCCCAGCAGTGAAGGGGGGCTTAATTAGGTAGCTTGTAGGGTTAATTTTAGCTTTTGTGTAGTGTAGTAGACAACCCAAAGTATTGATATAGGCCCAATTTGGTATATTTCATGACACCATTTTACCGCAAAATGTGATCAAATAAAAAAAAAATCATTATCTTTTTCACAAACTTTAGGTTTCTCACTGAAATTATTTACAAACAGCTTGTGCAATTATGGCACAAATGGTTGTAAATGCTTCTCTGGGACCCCTTTTGTTCAGAAATAGCAGACATATATAGCTTTGGCATTGATTTTTGGTAATTAGAAGGCCGCTAAATGCTGCTGCACACCACACTTGTATTATGCCCAGCAGTGAAGGCATTAATTAGGGAGCTTGTAAGGTTAATTTTAGCTTTAGTGTAGAGATCAGCCTCCCACTTGACACATCCCACCCCCTGATCCCTCCCTGACCCTCCTCAAACAGCTCTCTTCAATCCCCCACCCCACAATGGTCACCCCCATCTTAAAGGACCAGTCAACACTGCAGATTTGCATAATCAACAAATGCATGATAACAAGACAATGCAATAGCACTTAGTCTGAACTTCAAATGAGTAGTAGATTTTTGTTAAATAAATTGCAAACTTATGTCTATTTCCACTCCCCCTGTATCATGTGACAGCCATCAGCCAATTACTAATGCATATACGTATATGCTGTGAATTCTTGCACATGCTCAGTAGGAGTTGGTGACTCAAAAAGTATAAATATAAAAAGACTGTGCACATTTTGTTAATGGCAGTAAATTGGAAAGTTGTTTAAAATTGCCTTCTCTATCTGAATCATGAAGTTTAATTTTGACTTGAGTGTCCCTTTAAGTACTGGCAGAAAGTATGCCAGCACTAAAATAAAATGGTATATATTTATTTTTTATTTTATATTTTTTATTTTATACTTTCTGCAGTATAGGATACCCCCTTACCACCCAACCTCCCTGAGCCCCGCCAACAGCTCTCTAACCCTCCCCCTCTACCTATTTGCCCCATCTTAGGTACTGGCAGCTGGCTGCCAGTACCCAGTTTGCTCTGCATCGGTTGGTGCCTAAAGGGTATTGCACAATGCCTCAATATCAAGGCATCGCTGCAATACCCTGAGAGCAACTGGAAGCAATTATGATCTCTTCCAGGGCTCATTTTTACTGAGGACGTGCTATGTATGTCCTTGGTCCTTAACTGTTGTTTTTTTTCAGGACGTACCTAGCACATCCCTGGTTCTTAAGGGGTTATAATCCTTTTTACTGCAATTGTTTTTCAATAGTCAAACCTTTTTCCTTATTAGGAGGAGCCAAAACTGGCTTTTGTCTGTAGACAACAAGGTTAGCCACTAGACATGTACACAGCGGAAACATTTGCTTCGGTTAATTTCAGACCGATTCAAATTTTTTCGAATTTTATTTTTGGATCGATTCAATTTCAGACACATTCGAATGTATTCATTTCAGATTAATTCGGATTCGAATAAATTCAGATGTATTCGGATGTATTCGTTTCGGATTTGATTCGTAAATTCATAAGTTCGGTATGTGTTATGTTGATTCAGAAGGTTCCAAGTTACACAAACGGAATTATTTCACTGTTCTATCTCACTAAATCTCTCTAAATTTAATTTTTATTCTGAATTGGGATTAGTCCATGACCATTCGAATGTAACAAATAAATCCAAACTAATTTGGATGTATTTGTTACAATTGCATTTGGATTAGTTCAGTTTCATTGCTAGGGTATTTTGGATATTTAAATCGATTCGAATCTCTGAATTTGGCGAATTCGTCCGAATTTCGATTCATAACGAAACGAAATGCACATGTCTGTTAGCCACGGTAATAATGTTCTTTTAATTTGCATTGTTAAGTTAGACTTAGAATATGCTCAATTTTCATAGCTAAATTATCTGAAAATGGGGCAAAATAAATAAGGAAAATATATTGCAAAGTTTTTTCACTATGCATCAATAAACATATATTAAAATCTCAAGGTAATTACTGATACCTAAATATAGTTTTATGTAAGAGGTTAATGCAAGAATACATCATTATCATGAGATTGTTCAGTTGGCTTGCTGCATTTATTGTTTAAAGGTATTTTATTTTCAATCCAGCAAACTCTCACATATTATTATACAGGCCATAATTTTATTTTTAGCATTGTTATATTTTAGAACTTATCAGTTCAAACAATTCAAGAAAGCTTTGATATTCCTATATGTGTACTAAACATCAAGGGTAAATATGTTTCATGGTGTATTTATTTGTCTCTTACATATTTTAAATGGTAATATGGACCTTTTGTTTCATATTTGCCTTTTCTTTCCATTTTATAGCTTATGTATTGGAAATTATTAAGTTTTAGACAAAGAGAAAATTGTATTTATACTGTAAATGTGTGATAGTGATATATTCTTTCAATAATGATCAATAGTGTTTGTTTTGTAATATTTCCTCCCCCTAGTATGTATATGCATATATACAGTGTATATATACAGTGTATACATATATACTATATATATATATATATATATATATATATATATATATATATATATATATATATATATATTAGAATTACCTATAGGTAATATCACACATTTTTATGTTTGCTAGATTTGTTTGCAAAGTTCTGATATACTATAATGCTGTTATTCATCAATCACACCCCAATGAGTAAAGCATTTAAAGAAGCTATGAAATCATTACATCACAACATGGCAATGTCTTTTTTTACCATTAGTGAATGAACCATTCAAATATTTTGCTAATCTAGAATTTGTTGATGCTATTGTAGTAAGTGTTTTCATCTTTACAAGGTTTTTTAGGGCAATTGTAGTTTAAAGGGACATGATATACAAATGTTGAAGCACTTGAAAGTGAATCAGCATAACTGTAAAAAGCTGACTAGAAAACATCACCTGAACATCTCTATGTAAAAAATTAAGATATTTTACCTCAAAATGTCCTCAGTAGCCATATCCCATTGTAAATGGATTTTCAGCAGCCAATCAGGATGCTAGTCCAGGGACTTGCAAAGGAGTGTACATCTGGCATGTGCAAGCACAGTCATACTTTTTCCATATTCAGTTTAAGGAAGTTTACTATGAAATCTCACAAGATTTCAGTAAAATCTCATGAGGGATTATAAGGGATTATATTGATGAGCACATTCGTGTAAACAAGATTATGAGTTCAAATCAGCATGGTCAGAATGGTTTTATGAGAAATAGATCATGTCAAATAAATCTAATTAGATTCTATGAGGAAATAAGTAAAAAATAAATAAAGGGTAATCAGTTGATGTGATATACTTAGATTTTGCAAACACATTTGATACAGTGCCACATGAGAGATTAATGCACAAAATTAAGGGACTGGGAATAGCTGAAAATGTATCTTTTCAATATTTTTATTAATAACTTAGAGCAAGGATTAAATAATGGCATCTCTATTTTTGCAAATGATACTAAGTTAAGTAAGGTCATTAGATCAGAGCAGGATGAACTTTCATTACAAAGGGATCTGCAAAAATTAGAAGTATGGGCAGGTAAATGGAACATGAGATTTAATACGGGAAAAGGCAAGGTTCTACATTTTGGAAGTAAAAATAAGCAGGCAGCGTATTATTTAAATGGCACAAGACTTAGCCAAACAGAGGAGGAAAGGGATTTGGGAGTAGTAATAGATAACAAGCTAAAGATGGGTGCACAATGCAGGGCAGTGGCTACAAAGGCTAATAAGATACTAGCATGTATTAAAAGAGGCATTGATTCAAGGGAGGAAAGCATAATTCCTGTCACTATATAAATCCCTGGTAAGTTCTCACCTTGAGTATGGAGTGCAATTCTGTGGACTGATCACAAAAAAAGAGATTGTGGAACTAGAAAAAGTTCAGAGAAGGGCCACAAAGCTAATACGGGGAATGGAGAATTTAAGCTATGAGGAGAGGCTAGCCAAACTGAGTCTGTTTTCTTTAGAAAAAAGGCGCTTGAGAGGTGACTTGATTAATTTATATAAATATATTCAAGGCCCATATACAGAGAAGGCTGAAGCTCTGTTTATTCCAAGAAATTTTTTGTGACAAGAGGTCACAATTTAAGGTTGGAGGAAAGGAGATTTAATCTCCTGCAACGGAAACATTTTTTCACTGTAAGAGCAATAAAATTGTGGAACTCATTACCAAAGGAGGTAGTGAATGCCAATACCCTAGATACATTTAAAAATTGTTTGGATACATTTCTGTCTAGAAACATAATTCATGGATATGATTGCTAGTATTAAATGGGTAACTTTTTAGTGGGATTTTTTAAGCTTAACTGAAACTTTTTGTAAGTATTTTAGATTTGTATAGGTGGAACTCGATGGACTTCGGGTCTTTTTTTAACCTGATCTACTATGTTACTATGTTACTATGTATATCACAGTAAAGCAAAGCATAACCTTAGTACTGCTGATGCTTATTGGCTATTGTTTTTTTCTTCCATTTCAAACTGCAGCAGGACAGTAAGTATAACTATTCATAGAGCACCTATTATTGTGAGCTGAAGTAATTCTGAGGTAAAATAGCTTTCTTTTTTACACAGAGATGTTTAGGTCATATTTTCTTGTCAGCTTTTTATAGTTATACTGAATTACTATCAAGTGATTTAGCATATACGTGTTGTGTCACTTTAATACAAAATAAGCAAAGAATATAAGGCTAGGTTGTGATATTATTGTTATTAATATTATTATTATTATAGTTTCTTTGTATTGTGCCACCAAATTCTGTAGCGTAACATATTGATCAAGTGCTAGCTAACATGATTTAGAAATATTTATGTGCACTATATTAATACTGTAATAGAAAACCAAACTAATGGAAAAAATCTATATTTTTATCTATAATAAGTCTTAATATTTCAGCTTGCTTTGAGTAGCTTGTAGATCTCTCTCTCATTACTAAGATTGGATAATATTCGAACATGCTCATGAGCTTTCAAAGGGAACTTGTTTATTTAAAACAAAAGGTCAACTTAAAGTCAAATCTTACTCGGTATTCCATAATACTTTGAACTATCTAACGGCTAGATTTGGAGTTTTGTCGGTAACGACCCGAAAAACTAACGCCGGCTTTTTTCTGGCCGCACCATAAAAATAACTCTGGTATTGAGAGTCCACATAAAGGCTGCGTTAGGCTCCAAAAAAGGAGCGTAGAGCATTTTTAACGCAGCTTCAACTCTCAATACCAGAGTTGCTTACGCAAGCGGCCAGCCTCAAAAACGTGCTCGTGCACGATTCCCCCATAGGAAACAATGGGGCTGTTTGAGCTGAAAAAAAACCTAACACCTGCAAAAAAGCTGCGTTCAGCTCTTAACGCAGCCCCATTGTTTGCTATGGGGAAACACTTCCTACGTCTGCACCTAACACCCTAACATGAACCCCGAGTCTAAACACCCCTAACCTTACACTTATTAACCCCTAATCTGCCGCCCCCGCTATCGCTGACACCTGCATTTTATTTTTAACCCCTAATCTGCCACTCCGTAAACCGCCGCTACTTACATTATCCCTATGTACCCCTAATCTGCTGCCCCTAACACCGCCGACCCCTATATTATATTTATTAACAGTCAAATTTGAAAAAATTGACCTCAGCGCCTAATGATAACCTTTGAGCCTGGGAAGGGGTATTCCTAGCTATTACCCAGTGAAAGAAACAGAATGAGGGGAAACCCCAGGCGCCTACCCTAAGGAGGCTAGGTTGAATAAAAATATAAAATCTAAGCTACAGTGTTGTCTAAAAATGTGTTTTAATACAAAGATATAGATAATTAAAAACTTGGATATAAATGTTTACAAATTTAAACAAATTTACATACAAAACTTCATGGATCCATGATAAATAACAGATAAAATTAAAAATAAAAACAATGAGATAAAATTTTGAGCAATTATATGCAGTAGCAGCAAGGTAGACATAAAAATAGTTGCAGACAATTCTAGTGAAACGTCTCGAAATAAAATAAAATTACAGTGAGACAATTACAGTGAAAAAATTCAAGTGAAAAAAATTACAGTGAAAAAAATGCAAAAATGTGAAAAAAACTCCTCAAAATGGAATCCAAAATGATAATGGGGGAAGTCTAAAATTTATAGTCCTATTTTGAATAGTGTAATCCAGTGGCTGGAAATCCCAAATAATAGTGGAATAGTGTAATCCAGTGGCTGGAAATCCCAAATAATAGTTATATTCTTATATTCTTTTTCTTCTTTTTCCAAAGGTCATTTTTTCATTTTTTCTTCGTTTTTTCTTGTTGTTCCACTTTAAATTTGATTTGAAGATTTGTTTTGGAAGATATGCATTTTTGAAGAATATTGGAGCACTCACATTTCATTTTTAAACATTATTTTTACACATCATTTTTTGTTGTGACATTTCCACACCCAAGTTTGTAACATTTGCACTTATTTGACATCAGTTTGGATACACTCTTTCCACTATTATTTGGGATTTCCAGCCACTGGATTACACTATTCAAAATAGGACTATAAATTTTAGACTTCCCCCATTATCATTTTGGATTCCATTTTGAGGAGTTTTTTCACATTTTTGCATTTTTTTCACTGGAATTTTTTTCACTTGAATTTTTTCACTGTAATTGTGTCACTGTAATTTTATTTTATTTCGAGACGTTTCACTAGAATTGTCTGCAACTATTTTTATTTCTACCTTGCTGCTACTGCATATAATTGCTCAAAATTTTATCTCATTGTTTTTATTTTTAATTTTATCTGTTATTTATCATGGATCCATGAAGTTTTGTATGTAAATTTGTTTAAATTTGTAAACATTTATATCCAAGTTTTTAATTATCTATATCTTTGTATTAAAACACATTTTTAGACAACACTGAAGTTTAGATTTTATATTTTTATTCAACCTAGCCTCCTTAGGGTAGGCGCCTGGGGTTTCCCCTCATTATATTTATTAACCCCTAATCTGCCCCCCTCAGCGTCGCCTCCATCTGCCTACACTTATTAACCCCTAATCTGCCGACCGCAAAGCGCCGCCACCTACGTTATCCTTATGTACCCCTAATCTGCTGCCCCTAACACCGCCGACCCCTATATTATATTTATTAACCCCTAATCTGCCCCCCTCAACGTCGCCTCCACCTGCCTACACTTATTAACCCCTAATCTGCCAAGCGGACCTGAGCGCTACTATAATAAAGTTATTAACCCCTAATCCGCCTCACTAACCCTATAATAAATAGTATTAACCCCTAATCTGCCCTCCCTAACATCGCCGACACCTAACTTCAATTATTAACCCTTAATCTGCCGAATGGAGCTCACCGCTACTCTAATAAATGTATTAACCCCTAAAGCTAAGTCTAACCCTAACACTAACACCCCCCTAAGTTAAATATAATTTAAATCTAACGAAATTAATTAACTCTTATTAAATAAATTATTCCTATTTAAAGCTAAATACTTACCTGTAAAATAAATCCTAATATAGCTACAATATAATTTATAATTATATTATAGCTATTTTAGGATTAATATTTATTTTACAGGTAACTTTGTATTTATTTTAACCAGGTACAATAGCTATTAAATAGTTAAGAACTATTTAATAGCTAAAATAGTTAAAATAATTACAAATTTACCTGTAAAAGAAATCCTAACCTAAGTTACAATTAAACCTAACACTAGACTATCAATAAATTAATTAAATAAACTACCTACAATTACCTACAATTAACCTAACACTACACTATCAATAAATTAATTAAATACAATTGCTACAAATAAATACAATTAAATAAACTAGCTAAAGTACAAAAAATAAAAAAGAACTAAGTTACAAAAAATAAAAAAATATTTACAAACATAAGAAAAATATTACAACAATTTTAAACTAATTACACCTACTCTAAGCCCCCTAATAAAATAACAAAGCCCCCCAAAATAAAAAAATGCCCTACCCTATTCTAAATTACTAAAGTTCAAAGCTCTTTTACCTTACCAGCCCTGAACAGGGCCCTTTGCGGGGCATGCCCCAAGAAATACAGCTCTTTTGCCTGTAAAAAAAAACATACAATACCCAAGCCCCCCAACATTACAACCCACCACCCACATACCCCTAATCTAACCCAAATCCCCCTTAAATAAACCTAACACTAAGCCCCTGAAGATCATCCTACCTTGTCTTCACCTCACCGGGTATCACACCGATCCGTCCAGAAGAGCTCCTCCGATGTCCTGATCCAAGCCCAAGCGGGGGGCTGAAGAGGTCCATGATCCGGCTGAAGTCTTCATCCAAGCGGGGCAGAAGAGGTCTTCCATCCGATTGAAGTCTTCATCCAAGCGGCATCCATCCGGAGCGAAGCGGCAGCATCCTGAAGACCTCCACCGCGGAACATCCATCCTGGCCGACGACTGAACGACGAATGACGGTTCCTTTAAATGACGTCATCCAAGATGGCGTCCCTCGAATTCCGATTGGCTGATAGGATTCTATCAGCCAATCGGAATTAAGGTAGGAATATTCTGATTGGCTGATGGAATCAGCCAATCAGAATCAAGTTCAATCCGATTGGCTGATCCAATCAGCCAATCAGATTGAGCTTGCATTCTATTGGCTGATCGGAACAGCCAATAAGTGTAGGCAGGTGGAGGCGACGTTGAGGGGGGCAGATTAGGGGTTAATAAATATAATATAGGGGTCGGCGGTGTTAGGGGCAGCAGATTAGGGGTACATAAGGATAACGTAGGTGGCGGCGCTTTGCGTTCGGCAGATTAGGGGTTAATAAGTGTAGATAGGTGGAGGCGACATTGTGGGGGGGCAGGTTAGGGGTTAATAAATATAATACAGGGGTCGGCGGTGTTAGGGGCAGCAGATTAGGGGTACATAAGGATAACGTAGGTGGCGGTCGGCAGATTAGGGGTTAAAAAAATGTATTCGAGTGTCGGCGATGTGGGGGGACCTCGGTTTAGGAGTACATAGGTAGTTTATGGGTTTTAGTGTACTTTAGAGTACAGTAGTTAAGAGCTTTATGAACCGGCGTTAGCCCAGAAAGCTCTTAACTACTGACTTTTTTCCTGCGGCTGGAGTTTTGTCGTTAGATGTCTAACGCTCACTTCAGAAACGACTCTAAATACCGGAGTTAGAAAGATCCCATTGAAAAGATAGGATACGCAATTTATGTAAGGGGATCTGCGGTATGGAAAAGTCGCGGCTTAAAAGTGAGCGTTAGACCCTATTTTGAGTGACTCCAAATACCGGCGGTAGCCTAAAACCAGCGTTAGGAGCCTCTAACGCTGGTTTTCACGGCTAACGCCAAACTCCAAATCTAGGTGTATGAGTCTGGCTTCATGAATGTGCAGTTCAAAAGAAAAAAATCAGGAAATAGATGTTCTTGATAATTACACAGCAAATACCATATACAAAGTGCATATAAGAACTAAAAAATGTGAAATATAAAATTGTGACATTTGCCTCTTATACTAAACCTAAATAAATCAGTGAAATATGTAAAAAAAATATTTAACCCCTTTTCCAAGCTTTATTTAAAAGACTCAAAGGTCATAAGATCATAAAAAAGAAAAAAATTTTTTGGGGGGGATACCCAAATATAGATATATAGATATAGATATATATATATGTTGAATGTGATGGATATTTTATCTAAAATACAAATATGTGAGGCTAGGCAGGAAAACTATAAATGCAAGAGAGACAATTATATCAAATTAACTGGGAAACAATGCACTAAGTCCTAGTCTCTGATGATAATCTTTTTGGGATCAAAGATATCTATTAGGGCTAGATTATGAGTAGTGTGCAGGGGTCAAGTTGAGCGGGAACGCATTGTAACGGAGTTCCTGCACTATTTTTGCAGGAGGAACTTAGTTTCATCTGGACAGAGAACAGAAACGCTTCTGTAAACACTGCTGCTGGTGGGAAGAGTTGGATCACAGTGTGATTAGAGGGATAGTGAGACCATCTAGTAATGGGCAGTAACACTTCCTACAATACACTAAATGCAAGACTGGCAGTGGTCCTGCTGTATGATCACCCCGCACTGTGTGTAACAAACGGTGCTTACATTTCTGTGTGGCTTGCTCTGGCATTATTTAGCTCCCCCCAGCAGAAATAGAACTATTGCACCTTAAGTGGGTGAGACTCTGTGTCAGAGGAGGATTCTCAGGCCCAAAGGCAACCATTCAACCCTTCATTGCATTTAATTTGCTTTCATTAACCAAAGTGTATAGATTGTATACATACAAATACAGTGTGTGTGTGTGTGTATATATATATATATATAAAACAATATTAATTGTGGGGGAGGGGAGTCTTAATGAGTTAACACCACTTTTTTTGTAGGACTTGACCCCTGGTGTGCTATCTGTAGTGCTCAAGCGATATTGGGGTATTTCTTGGCTCTTTGCACGCAACTGATATAATGTGCGTATTATGAGTTAAAAGTAAATGCATTTGCATAAGCACAATAGAATTTAACATGCACCAGGTACACACAATTTCAGAGCTCTAGTTGACTGTAACCCGAGACAAAAAGTTGCACAAAACACATAACAGTACAGTTAAGCTCACATTAACACTGTCTGATAAAAAAAGATATGAAATTGCAGTTTTTAGCAGTGTGTATGTATATATATATATATATATATATATGTTTATATGTATGTACATATGTATTAATGTTTTTTTTGTTTTTTTTTACTGTCTATGTACTCTACATATTTCTGATTCCAATATTCTTCACTTACAGAACAATGTACTTTTTAATTGTAAATACATATTTACATATAAATAATGTTTTAACTTATTATTTAAATTAACTAAACGGCGTGAGGAAGGGGCGTGGTTAGTCACAAGCGACACACGCGTTTTACCACAAGCGAGAGGCGTGGCTTTCCACAAATGTGCAGTGTTTGATTGACACTGACGTATATGTTAATTCCTATTCCGTAAAATATTTTCAGAAGTTGCGATCGGCAATTTCCGTAACTCTGCCCACACATAATTTTTACTGTAACAATGCATAGTTACTGTCTCAATAATGTAGACCCTAACACTGAAAAAATAAGCATTAATAAAAATCATGTACAAACTGACACTTATACATACACTTCCTTTCAAAACATAAGGCTAAATGCTAAATTATTTAAAGTGTCAGTATGTACATTATATATATATATATATATATATATATATATATATATATATATATATATATATATATATATATATTACAAATGCTTATTGTAGAAGTGTCAGTGTCTACATTATTTATACAGTCACTATGCATTGTGACTGTATAAATAATGTGTAGACTGAGCTGCCTCCCAATAATAAAACTAACACTTCTTTACCTATATTTCCGCCATCCCCAAAAAATTGCAAGTAAAATAAAAATTAATAAACCCTAATCCGAAAACCTCCACATAGCAATAAACCTAATTACCCTATTAACCCCTAAACCGCAAAACCCCCATATCGCAATAACCCTAAGTATCCTATTAACCCCTAAACCACAAAACCTCCACATAGCAATAAACCTAATTTCCCTATTAACCCCTAAACGGCAAAACCGCCACAGCGCAATAAACATTATTAACATATTAACCCCTAAACCGCAAAACACCCACATCGCAATAAACATTATTAACCTGTTAACCCCTAAACCGCAAAACCTCCACATCGCAATAAAACCTAATTAACTTATTAACCCCTTAAACCACCATAACGCCCAATGCAAATAACTAATTAAATAGCTAAGCACAATAGCTAACCTCACAATTTCCTCAGCTCAGCAGAGTAAGTTCTGTGTAAAATGTTATACTCAGCTGCTCCCAGCTACAGGTAAAAAAAAAATTAAAAATGAAGAAATGAACAGCAGCCAATCAGCATCAACAGTGCTGAGGTCATGAACTCTTTTACTGTGATCTCATGAGATTTGACTTAACTCTCATGAGATTTTATAGTAGACTTCCTTAAACTGAATAGGGAAATAACATGAGAGTGCATGTAAGCTCAATCCTTTGGCTGTCCCGGGACAGACATACTGATTTGCTGCTTAGAAGTCTTTTACAATGGGATGTGGCTACTGAGACACTTTTGAGGTAAAATATCTTTCTTTTTTACATAGAGATGTTCAGGTGATATTTTTTAGTCAGCTTTTTACAGCTATGCTGCATCACTTTCAAGTGTTTAAACATTTGGGTATTATGGCCCTTTAAACTGTTTCTAATTATGAGACTGACTGCTATGCCCATTTCTCCATTCATGTTGCTGACCACAAGAATGCCAACTCCATTCTGCTTTCAAGTAGCTGATCCAGCCTGTTCCTAATTATAAGACTCTCTAGTCCAGTTCTTCATCAAGGTTGCTGACCTGGACAATATATGATTATGAGATTATGATGTCCAGATCTGCTTTCAAGTTGCTGAACTAGCCTGTTTCAAGCCTGACAAAGATATTCTCAAGCCTTAAGTTTATTTCAGCTTCTGTCCTGAACTATCCATAAAAACTCTCTGTGCAAGGTCCCAAACATATTTTCTCAGGTCCACAAATTCTAGCAAACATAACTGCACAAAATCAGGCTAATAATAAGTACTCAATATATTTTATCCTTGCTGAATTCTGATTTTTCTAAATGGATAAGACAAAAACTAAAATGGTAAGTACGAAAATAAAGAACTATAAACAGGTTTAGCGGACTAGATCTGTATTAAATCACCTGTACCTAATTTTGGAATGATCTGGAGAAGACGTACGAAACATACAACCTTGTTTAGATCAGCTGATTGTAAATTACACATACTAGGGTTATCTAAATAATATTTTCTGCAAGCTGGCAGCAAATAAGGGGAAACAACAATTGTGACAGTGCTAGGGATTTAATAATAATAATATCCATGGAATAATAATAATAATAATATCCATGGAATAATAGGATGACAATAGAAAAAGTGTAATACCATAAAAATCAATTTCCTTGTAGGGAACCAAGAAAGGACAAAGGAAGTGGTTATGTTCTTTTTAGCACATTATAATTCAATATTATATTTTAATAATTAGTAAACTCAGCATATCAGCACTCATTATGTAAGTATAGAATGCAAATATAGTAATGATTGTATATAAAGTGTAGAATGTAGGAAGTAAATATGCTTTCATTCTACTAATTAATGTGAATTAATAACTATAGAAGCACTGTTAAGGTATGAGAGCCTGTCAAATAAAAAGGAAATGCAAATCACTTGATGAATGCCATCACAGGGTTGTGACAAGTTATATAAGAATGGTCTACTTTGTAATTTCTGTTAAAGTATATTATGTATTATTTATTCAATACAGTTTTTAAATCATTTTTATTAGTGTTATTATGAGTGTGCCTGTACTGTACAATGTATTTTTGATGTTTTTTGTGCAATTTTTTTGTCCCACGTAACAGTAATCCAGAGCTCTGAAGTTGCGCTAACCTGATATTCATTTAATTAAATTGTGCTCAAGTGAACACATTTACTTTCATCTCATAACACGCACGCAATGAGGCACAATATACTCCTTATTACTTGCACACAACAGTTAGCGCTCCACTCCTAATCTAGCCCTTACTAAGAGCTTTGCAGGTAAGGTTCTCAACTTGAGAACCTGTCCACATGACTTTGCGACAATCGGGCAGCGGACCCTGTATGTCTGCGGCTCTTATGTATAATTACAAGTGTTTAATGCCGCCTTCTGTCAATCATCCGAGCAAGCGTGTTCGGGGAGATTTTATCCCACCATCTCAAAGGAGGCAGAGAGTGTACATTGCCGGAAGCAGACTCACAAATGCGAACCTGCCAAGCATGGGCTCAAAATCAGCTAAGGATGCTTAGTACATTGAGTCCTAAGTATAATGTTTTTATATTGCACTAATATATTTTAACAGGAGCAAGTGCTTTCTGTAACATTTTTTTTTTATAATTTTTATTGAGGCATAGCATGCATTATAACACATAAGTGACATTACAATAAGAAAGTCGTAGCAATCGCTTCATCCACAGTTATGACCAAATCTGTTACATAGTGAAAATAATAACTTGTTGGAAATAAACCTCACATTTTTCCATTTTTTTCCCTTGTAACCTATAAATATATACCATACCATTATATAGTAGAAAATAAACATATATACAGTATATAAACACTGTAACCTATGACCAGCTGTGTAAATTCCTGAGTTAATTCACAACGTATAGGCCAGTCATACATGTATATTCGCTGAGTTATTGAAATTCATAGTTACCATTTAAAGGAAACCAACAATATAATTAGAAACGCTGTAATTTGCAAGGGAAACCGCACCATATGCTCTAAGCTTAATTAATAAAGGCTACAGCTTATATAAGTGGGGGGAGGAAGATAAGGAGTCAACCGGGCTAAGATAGAACTATTATAGTATAAATATACCAGAAATTAGGAGCAAGTCAACTATTTTCTAGGTAAGTGTAGCATATCGGTGACAGACTACAATTGAAGCATTATCTATGAGGTCTTAGTTCCTTGCTTTGAAAAAAAACAGAGTTATACTACATTCTACATATAGTCATATAGGCATAGAAGTCCACACACCTTGGCTGCTGGTAGCAGGATCCCCAACCCACATAACATGAATTAATGAAAGGAATAACCTAAGCCTTTCATGTTCCTTGATATATAGCAAACTAATTGCTCTGCCTAATTGTTATTAAACAATGATGTGTCTTCATGTATGGGCTGCTAGGAAATAATAGTAGAGCTCCAAATATAACAGTTAAGGTATTATTGTAGAATATGTCTTTAACTAAGCCCAACAATTTTGAGAATATTGGAAAGATGTAACTACTAAGCAGGGATAGGCACAGACAAAGGCTGTGGTGGACATTTTCCAAAGTACAGACCTTAGTGAAGGACACCAAGGTACATTTGAAATTAAAAACATTATTTTATAGTGCTTGGTGTTATTATACTGATACAGATACCACTGATCCTATAACCAACCCTCCTCTGGCTATACCCATGTGCTAGTGTCACTACTGTGTCATTATATAGTGCTGGGTGTTATTATACTGATGCAGATACCACTGATCCTATAACCAGCCCTCCTCTCTGGCTATACCCATGTGCCAGTGTCACTACTGTGTCATTATACAGCGCTGGGTGTTATTATACTGATGCAGATACCACTGATCCTATAACTATCCCTCCTCTGGCTATACCCATGTGCTAGTGTCACTACTTTGTCATTATATAGTGCTGGGTGTTATAATACTGATGCAGATACCACTGATCCTATAAGTGTAAGACTTTGTTAATAGGTGACTCCATTTTAAGAAATGTACAGATAGATGATGATAATGGTGATTTGAGAGAGGTTAGATGTCTTCCAGGTTCTACCACTCACAGAGATTTAAATCGTATTTCAAGAAATGTTAAAGCAACTAGAAAAGACAGTGAGTTAGATGTTATTGTTCACCTAGGTACAAATGATCTGGCTAGAAATGATGTTGTTGCTGTGCAAAAGGAGTTTTTTAAACTAGGAAGTTGTTTAGATCATGTGGCTGCATCTGTGTCCTTTTCTGCGGTTTTACCTGTGTATGGACAGGAAGAAGGAAGAATGCAGCGTATTATAGAATTTAACTCTTGGTTAGAGAGGTGGTGTAGGGAGAGAAGATATGGTTTTCTTAGCCATCAAAGCCCTGTTTGGCTTGATAGCAGCTTGTATAAGAAGGATGGTTTGCATCTGGATATTAAAGGGACAGGAGTATTGAGTAAAGAATTTAAAGACTTTATTAGTAGCAATTTAAACTAATGAAGGGGGACAGAGTTAATATACCCATCTGTCCCCCAGAACATGCCAAGACAGTCAACCAAATTTTAGATTCTTGTTTATTTAAGAAAAAAAACATTACTTTTAGGAATAAGACTTTGAATAATGTAGGCAGGGGTTTTATTGACCATGCAAAAGGATTTGAGAATTCTAGAAATATTCTACGTGCAATGTGCACAAATGCTCGCAGTTTAGTAAGTAAATTACCCGCACTTACTGCAATAATGATTCAAGATAAATTGGATTTAGTAGCTATAACAGAGACATGGTACAATGACTCTCATGACTGGGAAACAGTCATACCTGGTTACATCTTGTTTAAACAAAATAGAGTAGGTAAAAAAGGGGGCGGAGTTGCTCTGTACGTGAAAGACAATATTAAAGTAACTGAAATTGTAGAAAAAATGACAATGTAGAAAGTGTTTGGGTAACTATAGAAACTGAAGGGAAACAGGTGTTATAGGAGTAGTTTATAGACCACCATTACATGATGAAGCATCCGACAATTTATTAATTGATGAAATAGCCAAAATTACAATGAAGGGCAATGTTATTGTAGTGGGGGACTTTAATATGCCTGATGTAGACTGGGAAGTACCTGTTGCCAAATCAACTAAAAGTAAATATATCCTGGAATCTTTACAAGGAGAATCTATTGAGCAACTAGTAAAAGAACCAACACGAAAAGGAACTATATTAGATTTAGTACTTATAAACAGTGATATAGTATCTGAGGTGTCTGTGGGTGAGAACTTAGGCTTTTTGGCATATACTATCTTAGTTCTGTGATGTAACTCACCAACTCATATTAGTATAATTTTTTCGTTAAGACAAGACAGAACATTGTAGATATATATCCTTATGTACCCGAGCATCTCCTAGCCAAGTTAACTCCATTTTTTACACGCCACGTGTGATATACTTCAGGACTCTATATATGTGACATAGATAGGGATCATATTAAGCTACCTTTGTCAGTTGTAGATTCCCTTCCCTCACAGTTCCATTTGGCTAACTTTATTCCATAAATTGTTTGGCTCCGTATTCCCCCCTAAGGGTTTTCCCTTAGTCTATGTCTACTTATGTAAACTAAGGAATGCAGATTCCATAGCATTTTCCTATTCTTTATCGTATGTTTGAGCATTTCCCTTCCCATATATATATATATATATATATATATATATAAATGGAAATGACAAAGATATAGGCTGTGAGTGCTAGTAAGATTTAATATGGGTCTGGGTGTCACTTGTGAAACCAATGATACATTTTATAGTACAACCTTCTCTGTGTTTGAAATTACACTTTATCTGGCTAGATTTTATGTGAAAATACATTTTATTCACTCATATGTCTTAAAAGATATGTACTGGCTTATAAGAGCGGTTTCAAATGTAATTTGTTTATAATGTACTGTATACTGTGATCTTTCTTTTGAATTTCCTCAATAAATAATTATCTTGCAAGGTTTAAAAAAAACAAAAAACAAAGCCATAAGTAAAGAGTCTAGGTCCTATGCACGTCTCCTGGATGCCGCCTAAGTCATAGACAAGTTTATTCTGTCCAATGTTCCAAAGAATCCATTGAAGGCCCAAGCATTTTTTCCGTTAGATTTGGATCTAGAAACTATGAGTAATTGTTCCTGTTCCATTGTTGGACAAGGGATGGGATTTTATTTAAATCTCTTAATTGTCCCAAGGAAGGAGGGAACTTTTAGACCAGCTGTCAGTGCTGAGTGTTCCACTTACTAATTCATCTGAGCCTGTGACATCAGCAAGGACATTTTACACGAGTTGTGATATGCACCAACTGTTGAAAGTGCTTCAAGCATTGGGCAGAAGAACCGGACAAATGTGGATGCCTGTATGGTTGCATTCACCAGTGGGTAGTGATTGATTTCCCCACTGGGATCGCCTGATTGTGGGCTCCTCCGGCATATGACCCAGATGCATACGGACAGTGTGTTGAGTCTAGATTCTCAAATACATAACTTTTTGCACCCCAGTTTATGCTTGCTTGAAGGAGTGGTTGGTCTGCAATTCATTCTGTTGGTAATTGGAACAGCTTTTATTGAATCAGTCATATGAATGGGGTCGGAGAGGGATATACCTCAGTCCCCCACTAGTTGGTTATTGGAATCCATACAGACTTTTCCCATGAGCTGGCATTTTGGGATTACAAATTATTATGGTGATAATTGATTAATACAGGCTTATATACACCATAGACATTGTGTTTCTTCTTTTCCCTTGACGTATTATGTTGATGCTACTAAGGATTTCAGAAAAACTTACAGTTTGTCCATTTTTCTTGCTCCAAAAAGGGCAGACAGCCACTATCGTTTCTTTGGCTTCTTTGTTAAAACTTTTGATCCATAGAGCTTACTTCTAAGTGGGACAACAATAAAAATAACAACAAAAATTAAATTAAAATAAATTTAAAAAGGGACTTCCAATTTATTTTTTAATTCTATTTGGGTTGTGGATTTAGTTTTCTCAGTGAAAAAATATGTTATTTTTTTATCCCGTCCTTATGGACTCCCACTACTTGGGTATTAGTTCCCAGGCGTAATGGATCATGGACTCTCACTACCTGTATGAAAGAAAACAGAATTTATGCTTACCTGATAAAATAATTTCTTTCATTGTGGTGAGAGTCCACAAACCCCACCCTATTTATTTTCTGGGTGTGGTTTATTTTTATGCCGCACTCCACCCATCACATGACTTTGGAGGAGCCAATTCCAGACTTACTCCAGTAGAAGGAACACCTAGACACTGTCTGTATGTTAAGCAGTGTTTATCGAATTATCTCGACTGAAGTCAATTAAGGAAATATATGTGGCAGGGTCAGACGTAGAAAACCTGCCATGTGCACTTTTAGAGATGTAAATTTGATAAAAGAGGTTAATTGGAAAGTTTCTTAAAATTGAGATTTCTATCTGAAAGCTTAATTTTGTTTTTCATGTCAGTTTAAAACATTTGTATAAATTCAGTTAAAAGTTTTTATTTTTTAATTTTATTTATCTGTATTTTACTTTTCATAGTTTTACTGGACTGATCAAAAGAATTCTTTTAGTGTTAATAAAACTGGTAAATACAGCATGTGCTGTGTAGAACACAATACTGTTATAATGTCTAGAGAATAATGACAGGATTGCTTTGAAAAGATTTTATGCCTAAATAACTAAATTTATCCTTCATATAAAAAAAAAAATAAAAAAAAATGTTAATGTCCCATTGTTCTCTCATGTATTGGTCTTTGGTTTACGGACAGATATAAGATAAAGAAACATGTATATGTACACAATGTGATAAAGTAATAAGATCTGATTATACCTATAAGCTCAACCCATTTTATTAGGTTGTGGCTTCACAACACAAATGCGAAACAACAGAGGACAGGGCGCACAGCAAGTAATCTTAAAGCTCCTATTCAAGATAACCCTTTCCATAGTTAAAGCCAACACAATATAGATTACCAAAAAAATAGAATAAGGAGCACTAAAAGAAGCAAAAGAGTACTGAATAAAATTAGATTTATTTAAGTCTGATATAAAAACTTTACTAAAAATGCCAAAACTGGATCAAATAGACATTAAAAATAAATATAAACAAATGTTGGGATGTCTCACAACACAAAACCACCTATTTAATACACACAGATAAACCTTAAAAAGCAAATTTTACAGTATACTGTCCCTTTAAGATTAGTAAATATTGTACATTTCAGAACAGTTTGGAAATAGCTATGATGTAAATCCAGTATTTTAATAGCATTAAATAATTTTTTTTAATTTCATATACAGTAAAAAGTTGCACTATTATGTTTTTATTACTATTACTGAAACAAATTCTATGTCATACCAATAAAATTGCTAGTATAGGTTAATAATAGTCACTTAATGATTTCTGAGTCAAAATGATACATTTAAAAACATTTAGAATTCTATTTTTTGTGTACATTCCATTTATAGAATATACATTTCACACATTTTCCATAAACACTGATTATTATAAAATTGTCTAGAAGTCAGTGATTTTCTAATATTAAATGTCATAAATAAAATTTATATTCCAGGCATTAGCTAAGAATTATTTAAACTCAGAGTGAATTTTATTCTTTTTATGCTTACCAGAGTCTTTGATTTTTTTATGAAGTCCATTTAAAAGATGAAATGTGCTCTGTATAGTTTCTGCAGCTTTCCTTAACTTCTCACAAAAGGTCCAGCTAAGGTCATGAATTAAGAAGATTAACGGTAAAATTAATTCCTCCAGGTCTTCATTATTTTTAAGATGAGCTTCATCAAGCTTATTTTGCAAGTTTTGATTATACTGATTAATCTGTGTAAGGCTCAAAATAAAATTATCGTCAGTTCTTTTGGGATCAGCTGTACCTAATTCCATTCTTGTCTTAAAATTATTTTTTTCCCTTGTAATTTTCTATAATATATTTTCTTGCATAGGTAATAGAATGTGTATGTTATGGAAATGTTTGTTGAAATGGCCAAAGTGTCCTTGTTACACTAATTGCTGTACAGCTCTTAAGGCTACTATTGACAATTTGTTACTACAGTAACGGAAAGGTGTGGCATAATCCTCACAAAGAGATCTTTAAAATGTTCTACGTCCTGAACTATTAAGATGAATGACAGCACATATTTGCCATTATATTGCAACACTGTATATTTTTTTTGTACATATCACTAAGTAACACATTTATACAACATAATTTTGTAATACAGAATAAAACCATGTATATCATCTAATATTAAGGTAAAACTAGACAAAGACTTTGTGCACAGTGCCTCAAATGCATCAATACTTGTAAATAAGTTATTATATACAAGTAAAATAGTGCATGCAAAGTATGTTAGCATAGTATTATGTTTCCTATATTTCCACATACAAACAATATTATATTTAGACAGGAACATATCAGCAGTTAGAGCTGTTCTTGTGTTTGATTAAAGGCTATATGAGCTGTTGTTAATTTAATCCCATTATGCCACTTTACAGATCATTATTTAGGCCTCATCTTGAGTATTGTGTGCTGTTCTGGAGGCCATATCTTCAGAAGGATATTAACAAACTTGAATATGTACAAAGGAGGGCTACCAAAATGGTACATGGTCTAAAAAATAAAACTTACCAGGATAGGCTCAATTACTTAAATATGTATAGCTTAGAGGAGAGAAGGGAAAGAGGTGATATAATAGCAACTTTCAGGTACATTAAAGGGCTTAGTAAAACTGAGGCTGTGGGTATTTTACATAAAATGGAAAATTCAAGAACAAGGGGTCATGATCTCAAGATGAAGGGTAGTAGATTCAGGAGTAATTTGAGGAAGCACTTCTTTACAGAAAGAGTGATTGATTTATGGAATAAACTTCCTCAAGAGGTAGTAATGACAAACACTGTGGTGGACTTTAAAAATGCCTGAGGCAAGCATAAGACTATCTTACGAACTAGATAAGGTTATACTGTTAGGTAATATTCGGCAGACTTGCTGGACCTATGGCTCTTATCTGCCATCAATATCTATGTTTCTATGTTTAAATGCTACCATCTGCATGCTACAAGATAACTTAAAGAGACATAAAATTATAATTAGACATATGTGATTTAGACAGAGCATACAATTTGAAACAACTTTCCAATTCACTTCTATTATTTAATTTGCTTCCTTCTCTTGTTATCATTTGCTGAAAGGTTTATCTAGGTAAGCTCAGGAGCAGCAAAGAACATAGATTCTAGCTGTTGATTGGTAGCTGCATTTATATATCGATTGTGATTGGCTCAACCATGTGTTCAGTTAGAAACCAGTAGTGCATTGCTGCTCCTTCAACAAATGATACCAAGAGAATGAAACAAATTTGATAATAGAAGTAAACTTGAAAGTTGTTTAAACTTGTATGTTCTACCTAAATCATGAAAGAAATGGCATTTCATGTCCCTTTAAAGTGAAAGAAAAACCCTCCATCATAAACAAGGTTAAGTATAATAATTCATTATATGTGTATGAAAGACCAAAAACACCAATATTTGTGCGATTCAGACAGAGCATGCAATTGTAAACATATTTCCAATTAACTTATTTTATCAAATTGTCTTCATTATCTTGGTATCCTTTGCTGAAGGAGCAGCAATTCACTACTAAGAGCTAGCTGAACACATACAACGAGCCAATGACAAGAGACATAAATGTGCAGCTTCCTATCAGCAGCTAGCTCCCAGTAGTGTATTGCTGTTCCTGAGCTTGTTAACAAAGCATTCAAAGAGAGCAAAGCATATTAGTTAACTAGATGATAGAAGTAAATTGGAATTTTGTTCAAATTTTTTATTTCACTCTCTCTTTAAACAAGAAGTCAAATAGGGTAGTAATCAGTTAGAAGACTGAAGACTGCCTTGGGTTTTGGTTCAGACTTTTTTGGAACTCAATATCCTGACTACTAACCCAGCTGACATTTGCCATCATGCAAATCAAGGATCTATCTATCTATCTATCTATCTATCTATCTAGCTTTGTATAAACATATCATTATAGTTTATTAGTCAGGGATTCAATGTTAGTAGCCCAGTGGGAAAAAGCTACTAGTCACTCACTGTTAAAAATAGGAAAAGTCAAAAGTCAAGAATCTTGCGTCATGCTGTCTCCTGCTTGCTGTCGTTTCAGTGGGGAAGTCCTGTGCTTAGAATAGTGTGGTGTCAGAGAAAGAGTGTTGTGAGAATAGACTGGCATTGGAAGAGGGGTCTACTAAAGTTAGCGCAGCAGGGACCCATGCTTCTATCAACTTCTAAACAGACTTTATGACTTGCGTTAAGGATAGCCCTATTAATGCATTAAGAATCAGAAATGACCTTGTGGCATATTTGGCGCCATAACCTTCACAGGAAGTATTAAAAGGCCACTAAGAACTTCAGTATGTGCTTCGTTAGTTTGGTTATAAGGCCCAGCATTCTTGTTCCTGACTTTTCCTCCTTGTTGTGACTTTTGTTTGCTATATTGGATGATATTTTTGTTTTAGCCCCTGTCTGTACCATGAACATTGTACTGATTTCTGGCTACTGTTATTTGCAATATTGTTTTATTCCCCTTGCTTTGACATCTGGCTGCTATTGGATTATCTATTTCCTGACCCTGGCCTGTCTACTTTTTATGCTACTGAGATCTCCCTGGGTTTTGATGTACAGTTCTGGTACTGCTTTTCTGGTTTCTACTAGGGTTTGTTCCTGATAGCCATCTGCAGATCATCTCCTGCTCCATCTACTAACAGGGAACATCTCTTATTATCTTATAGTGTTTCAGATTTGTTAGGAATTATCTCCCTACTTCCAACTTTGTTTAGTGCTTAAAGAGACATGAAACCCAACATTTTTCTTTCATGATTCAGATAGAGAATACAATTGTAAACAACTTTGTAATGTACTTCTATTATCTAATCTGTTTCATTCTCTTGGTATCATTTGTTGAAGGAGCAGCAATGCACTAATAGTTTCTAACTGAACACATAAGTCAGTATATATATGCAGCCACCAATCAACAGCTAGAACCTAGGTTCTCTGCTGCCCTGAGCTTGCCTAGATAAACATTTCAGCAAAGGATAACAAGAGAAGGAAGCAAATTAAATAATAGAAGTAAATTGGAAAGTTGTTTAAAATTGTATTGTCTATTTGAAGCATGAAAGAAAAATTTGGGGTTTCATTTCCCTTTAACTGCTTATTTTATTTGAATTTATAAAATAATCAATGCTTACACCTTTAAATTTAGTGAATTCATATTTGTTTAACCCTTTAACTGCTGAGCTAGTTATACTCATGTGCTGAGCTGTCATTTTTCAGGGACAAACCCACACAAATTATATATATATATATATATTTGTTCATCAGACCCAGCAGATTCACACTATACCATTATTTTATGTATATATATCATGAAAAGTGAGATCTCATCAACAAAATGTGTAAACAAATTGTATATTTCCATTAAAATAAACAAAACAGTGTGTGCATGTTTTTTTTCCACTAAACTCTTTAGTAAAAGACAAGAAAGTGTTATCCACATATAAAAGGGCCCCTTTGGGTAGATTTATATAACTTTGATGAGCACGTAGGGGCTCCTGTGACGCTACTAAAATAAATTTATATTTATACTCACTAGGTGATCACTTGGCTATAACATTTTTAGAAAGGCATTATTTTAAAGAGGAGCTTCTGTGTGTTAAAACAAGGGGTCATGGGGGTCTCTATGCCTTTTTGAAGACCTGTTGTAAATGCCTAGAAACCCCTAGCCTGCAAGCAGTTTGGGAAAGTGTATGGGGTTTTATTTTATTTTTTTATGTATGAGTGCGTTGACATTTGCAGATGGTTCCCTTTCAAATGTTTGGTCTTGCGGGTTTCTAGGACTTAAAGGGACAGTTTACTCAAAAATATTCTCCCCTTTAATTTATCCTCAATGATCCACTTTACCTGCTGCAGTGTATAATTTGTTAACAAGTATTTGGCTCCTTGTGCCCTGTGCTTCTAAGTGCCCTGTGTTACAAGTGGCCGAGTTAAGAACTGGAGTTGTATCCATGACACTACCACCTAGAATGCTCTACTAACAACATGAAGCACTGTTCTAACCCTCCATCTCAGCTCTCTACAGGTATGCATCTCTCCTGCTTCTTTTATCTGCCTGGTTGCCCCTCCGTGTTCCTTTAATTTGCTTATAATACACTGGTATGCATCTCTCCTGCTTCCTTTATCTGCCTGGTTACCCCTCCGTGTCCCTTTAATTTGCTTATAATACACTGGTATGCATCTCTCCTGATTCCTTTATCTGCCTGGTTGCCCCTCTGTATCCCTTTAATTTGCTAAAATACACTGGTATGCATCTCTCCTGCTTCCTTTATCTGCCTGGTTGCCCCTCTGTATCCTTTAATTTGCTAAAATACACTGGTATGCATCTCTCCTGCTTCCTTTATCTGCCTGGTTGCTCCTCTGTATCCCTTTAATTTGCTAAAATACACTGGTAGGCATCTCTCCTGCTTCCTTTATCTGCCTGGTTGCCCCTCTGTATCCCTTTAATTTGCTAAAATACACTGGTATGCATCTCTCCTGCTTCCTTTATCTGCCTGGTTGTCCCTCTGTATCCCTTTAATTTGCTAAAATACACTGGTATGCATCTCTCTTGCTTCCTTTATCTGCCTGGTTGCCCCTCTGTATCCCTTTAATTTGCTAAAATACACTGGTATGCATCTCTCCTGCTTCCTTTATCTGCCTTGTTGTCCCTCTGTATCCCTTTAATTTGCTAAAATACACTGGTATGCATCTCTCCTGCTGTCTGGATTTATGATTTTTTGTTAGATTTGTTATCAGTTCCTTTGTACAATATCTTTGTGCTTCCCAACCATTTGTCTTCCCCCAATCTAATTTGCAAATGTGTGTAACTCCAGTCTCCTAACTAGTCTGCCTGTGCACAGCTGTCCTGATTCAAATCATTACAATTTATAATCTGACTACTAGAAATAAGTGAACACTTGGCTCTCTGATGCCTTGGCTCTTTGTGCCCTGTGTTACAAGTGGCCGAGTTAAGAACTGGAGTTAGAAACTGCTGTCCCACTAACAGGTAAAGCTTACTAACTATACACCTGCACAATGCTTTCCATGTATTTTCTGCTATTTCTGTATGCCCTTTTCCTAAAAATCACTGCACTTCCCTGTAGCAACAATAACCCACACACTATCATTATCTCACCCTCCCTTCTCTCATCCCCTATGCTCTCCTCTCATGAACTACTTTGTCTCCTTAGAAATACTTCCCCATCTAACTCTCCTGTGTCTAATCATACCCGTTCCTATAAGTCCCCCTCTCACCTTCTGTCACTCACACTCCTCCTACTGCTTGCTGCTGGTGACATCTCTCCTAACACTGGCCCTGCAGCAATCACCACACTTTTACACTCTCACTCAGTCCCCCACTGCAAAAACTCTAGGTCACGCAATCCTAACTATCTCATCTCTATTAACACACACTGCTTATCCCCTCTCTTTTCTTGTGCTCTTTGGAATGCACGCTCTGTCTGTAACAAATTTACAACTGTTCATGACCTGTTTGTTTCTAACACCTTCAATCTTCTAGCAATTACTGAAACCTGAAACCTGGTTATCATCTTCTGACACAGCTTCTATTGCTGCTCTCATGCACAGTGGTCTCCACTTTAGCCACACACCTAGGCCAGGTGAGAGACATGGTGGTGGTGTTGGAATCTTACTCTCCCCCTCCTGCTCCTTTCAGCACCTGCAGCCTCATCCATCTCTCTCATTTTCCTCCTTTGAAGTTCACTGCATCCGACTATTCTGCCCCCTCTCCCTCAGTGTGGCAGTTATCTATCGCCCCCCTGGACCAACCTCCCAATTCCTTGATAACTTCGCTGCCTGGCTTTCTCACTTTCTCTCTACAAATACACCTGCTTTAATCCTGGGGGACTTCAACATCCCCATTGATAACCCATCTGCCCCTGCTGCCTCTAAACTTCTCTCACTCACAAACTCCTTTGGTCTCTCACAATCCACCATATTCCCTACTCATCGCGACGGACACTCTATTGATCTAGTATTCTCCTACCTCTGCTCTCCCTCTGATGTCACCTGTCTCCCATTTCCCATCTCAGACCACCATCTGCTCACCTTTAAGCTTAATATACAGGCTAAACCTACTTCTCCCCCTCACCCCCGCACTTGTAGAAATCTGCACACTGTGGATCCTCTACAACTCTCCAACCTTATTCAAAAACACCTCCCCCACACTTCCACAATATCCTGCCCTGATCTTGCTACAACCCACTATAACAATACTCTCTCCTCGGCCCTGGACACTTTCGCTCCTCCCCAAATACGCAAAACCCCACGTTGTCAGCTCCAACCCTGGCACTCTAACCAAACACGCTACCTGCAAAAATGCTCCCGTGCTGCTGAACGTGCCTGGAGGAAATCCCGCTCTGAATCAGATTTCCTTCACTATAAGTTCATTCTTTATTCTTATTCCTCTGCCCTTCACTTAGCCAAGCAAACCTACTTCTCTTCTCTTATATCTACTCACTCCTCAAACCCTAAACGTCTCTTCTCCATTTTCAACTCTCTCCTTTATCCACCTTCACCACCCCCTTCATCTGCCTTTAGTGCTCAAGACCTGGCAGACTACTTTTTCAACAAAACAATTACCATCCAAAGTAATATCCCAACACAAGTCTGCAACCTTCCATCTCCACCCCCGGCAACCCCCTCCACCACTCTCAGCACCTTCCCCCCTACCTCTGAGAATGAAGTGAGTTCCCTATTGTCTTCCTCTCACCTTCTCTGTCTTCTACCCTCACTCCAGCTGTTACTCACATATTTAACCTATCCCTTACTACTGGTTCATTCCCATCTTCCTTCAAACATGCAAAGGTCACCCCCATCCTCAAAAAAACCCTCCCTCCACCCCAATTCTCCTGCAAACTACCGCCCCATATCACTGCTTCCGCTAGCTTCAAAAGTCCTGGAAAAACTAGTCTTCGATCGCTTAACCCACTTCTTGTCCTCCAACTCACTGCTTGACCCCTTACAATCTGGCTTCCGTTCCCAACACTCAACTGAGACTGCCCTCACCAAAGTTACTAATGATCTTCTTTCTGCTAAAGAAAATGGCCACTACTCAATACTTATCTTACTTGATCTGTCTGCTGCCTTTGACACAGTTGACCATCCCCTTCTCCTACGGACTCTCAGCTCCTTTGGTCTCTCTGACACTGCCCTTTCCTGGATCCACTCTTATCTCTCTAATAGGTCCTTTTCTGTCTCCTTTGCTGGTGGCGACTCCTCTCCATTGCCTCTGTCTGTTGGAGTACCTCAAGGCTCTGTTCTGGGTCCCCTACTCTTCTCTATTTATACATCCTCACTGGGTAAACTTATTAGTATCTATGGCTTCAACTACCACCTCTATGCTGATGATACCCAGATCTACCTATCCACCCCTTCACTCTCGCCTTCTGTCCTTGCTCACATCAGTGTCTGCTTATCTGGCATTTCTTCTTGGATGGCCTCTCACCACCTAAAAATCAATATGTTCAAGACTGAGCTCCTTCTAATCCCCCCTCTAATTCTACCCCGGTTTCTAACTTTTCAATCACTGTTGGTGACACCACTATCTCCCCATCACTCCAAGTCCACGTCCTAGGAGTTACACTTGACTCCAATCTGTCCTTCATACCCCACCTCCAATTGCTCTCTTCCTCCTTTCGCAACCATCTACACAATATCTCCAAAATCCGTCCATTTCTGAGTGCTGAAACTACTAAACAGCTAATCCACTCCCTGGTAATCTCCCGACTTGACTACTGTAATAACCTACTAACTGGCCTCCCTCTCTCCCCTCTTCAATCCATCCTAAATGCCTCTGCTAGGCTAATCCACCTCTCCCGACGCTCTGTATCTGCTGCACCTCTCTGCGAGTCCCTTCACTGGCTATCCATCCACAGCAGAATTAAATTCAAAATTCTAATCCTGACCTACAAAGCCCTTACCAACGTAGCCCCCCCCCTACCTGTCCTCACTCATCAAGAAATATACTCCAGCCTGCCCCCTAAGATCCAACAATGACCTGCTCCTTGCATCTTCTACCATCACCTCCTCCCATGCCAGGCTACAGGACTTCTCTCGTGCAGCACCAACCATCTGGAATGCACTTCCCAGAGCTGTTAGACTTTCCCCTAACCTTTCCTCATTTAAATGCTCCCTAAAGACCTTTCTGTTCATGGAAGCCTATCTCTAAATCAGTAAAAAATGAATTCTACCTGCCTAACTGCTGCCCCATCTAACTCCAAACTAACATCATTCTCACCTTTGCAGTCCCCACCTCCTGTTTCTCACCCTCCTACCATCTAGATTGTAAGTTCCCATGAGAACAGGGCCCTCAATTCCCCCTGTATTTGTTTTGTTAAACTTTGGTATCTTTTATATTGTATTGTACTGTACTTTTATCTTTGTACCCATGGACAGCGCTGCGGAATCTGTTGGCGCTTTATAAATAAAGAAAAATAATAATAATAAAAATATTTCCATTACCCTTATATTGGCATTTGAAATAGTTGATTTAGCATGTGATATCCCCACCTATCCTGAAAGTTTTTGGCTTTAAATGGATACTGAACTCAATTTTTTTTTTCTTGATTCAGATAGAGCATGCAATTTTAAGCAAATTTCTATTTTACTCCTATTATATTTTTCTTTGTTTTCTTGCTATCTTTATTTGAAAAAACAGGACTTTAAAGCTTATGAGCCGGGCCATTTTTGGTTCAGCACCCTGGATAGCGCTTGCTGATTGGTTGGGTACATTTAGCCACCAATCAGCAAGTTGTACCCAGGTGCTGAACCAAAGATGGGCTGGCTCGTAAACTTACATTCCTGCTTTTTCAAATAAAGATACCAAGAGAACATAGAAAAATTGATAACCGGAGTAAATTAGAAAATTGCTTAAAATTGCGTGCTCTATCTGAATCATGAAAGAGAAAAATTGGATTCAGTGTCCCTTTAAGGCCAAGCTGTGTAAACACAGCCAATAGAAGAAATTACAGTTCCAGTGAGGTACAGAAGAGATAAGGTAATAAAATGTTAATTTTCCATTGTTCTCTCCAAGTATTGGTAATTGGTTTACGGACAGATATAAGATAAAGAAGCAGGTATATGTACACAATGTGATAAAAGATGAATCCTGATTAAACCTACAAGCTCAATCCATTTTATTAGGCTGTGGATTCAAAACACAAAATCAGCTAATTCATATACACAAATAAAACTTAAAAAGCAAATTCTCATACATTTTATACTCTGCAGTTGGTAAAAAAAAAGTAATTGGAAACACATTAAAGGGAAACTGAACCCAAATTTTTCTTTCATGATTCAGATAAAGCATTCAGTTTTAAGCAACTTTCTAATTTACTCCTATTATCCTTTTGTCTTCGTTCTCTTGCTATCTTTATTTGAAAAATAATGCATCTAAGCTGTTTTTTGGTTTAGTACTCTGGACAGCACTTTTTTATTGGTAGATTAATTTATCCACCAATCAGCAAGAACAACCCAGGTTGTTCACCAAAAATGGGCTGGCATCTAAACTTACATTCCTGCATTTCAAATAAAGATACCAAGAGAATGAAGAAATTTTGATAATAGGAATAAATTAGAAAGCTGCTTAAAATGTTATGCTCTATCTGAATCTTGAAAGAAAAAATTGGGGTTCAGTGTCCCTTTAAGGGAAAAACTATTTTATAGTATTCTGTCCCTTTAAGGGAACTGAGATTGAGGGATTTAAATACTTACCCTCCCCCATCCAACTCACTTAAATTTATTCAGTTTAAAATACTCAAATATAGAACAAAACACACATTTTAGTAAAATAACCTACTGCATAAATATGGGATAAAGTAAAGAAAAAAAAATAAAATTTAAATTAACAAACTTTTTAAATTGCTTTATTTTCTTACTCTGTTTTATAAATCATTAATTAGGCAATTGAATGCACATTTTAAGCAAGACATTGGTATAATTTTTATTATTTTGTATCACAGAAGCTGTAAAATAGCTGAATCACATTTTTTTTCTCAACTCAACTTCTATTTTACTTAGATGCAAACTAAATATTAGTAAACAACTGCAACTTGGTGATGCTAATCTGCTTGGGCCTTTACTGATAATTCCTTGTAGATCTCCTACTTAAAGATTCTTTTCAGTAATTCAAAGGTAATCTCTGCTAATTTGAGCAGTTAGGTAAACAAGAGAAAAAAACACTATTACAAAGAAACCTATAACTAATTTCACCATCAGATAACATCTACAGAATAAAGGATCTATAGTTAAAAATGGCATGCTCTAATTTGTTAGGACATGTCATTGTATCACTCCCTGCAATGCTAAGTGTTGGACCTAGGGTTGACACCTTGGTTATATTTTCCTGGATACTTATGAATTACACATGCTGCAGGGTGTTCAGGCAGGAACCTGTATTGTGCTGTTCATCAGCACTATTTATGTGATGTCCAGAGGCACAATGCATGTTCCTCCCTGCTTACCCTGCAACATGTGTATGTCCAGGAAAACATAGCAGAGGTGGCAACCCCCTAGTTAAACCCCCATTTCAGCAGTGCTAGTCATGTCATGTGAATAGTGCTGCTGTTTGTATCAGCTGCCGTTTCTGCTCGTGACCAGCAGTGCTCTGTGTCATCTAAGTCATAATTTAGCTATATGTTTAACCCATTTGTGAGGTTTAAACACATAGATGTGCAGGATCACTGGTTTTAAAATGATTCGCGCTAACAAAATTATTTTTTGACTATAATACCCTTATTATCCATTTGCCATTTAAACATTAAAAATATAGATACTGAAATTTACAAATGTTAATGGTTATTTTTGGGATCATCCCACACCCATGCAGAATAATAGGCAGAAATTCTGAAGGAATTATTTTCTAAAATGATTATTACCAGCCGTCCTACTGCAAACAGCTGACAATGAAGATTTTAAGTCTTACATTTCAATCCCTCAGAATTCTTTTGCAAAAACAATACATGGTAGCTTAGGTGATTTATTTTTCCAAGTCTTTTTAATACATTAGAAAAGCCATTTGATTCTCTAAAACCATTTGGATAAGGGGAAAAAAATAAATATATAATAGCAAAAGCTAATTAAACAGATGAAAATATATAAATAACAGGTGCTTTGCTGAAGTATAGAAACCTAGATATTGGTAGCTGATAAGAATCCTAAGACCAGTCAGTTAGCGGTCTTTCTATTATTCCTACAGAAGTATAAGCTAAATTACTTCTAGAAATGGCTTTATTTATATACCAAGCATTTTCAAGTGGGTTTCCCCTGTGGCTTACACAAACCTCCATGGAAGGAAAACATAGGCAGCCCATGTGAATATGAAACAAGATGGCTAATTAATTCAGTATTAATGAAGACTAGTGATGTCGCGAACCTAAAATTTTCGGTTCGCGAACCGCGGACTCAAACTTCCGGTATTGTGCGCGAACCGCCATTGAATTCAATAGGCAGGCGAACTTTAAAACCTACAAGGACTCTTTCTGGCCACAATAGTGATGGAAAAGTTGTTTCCAGGGTCCTAACACCTGGACTGTTGCATGCTGGAGGGGGATCCCTGGCAAAACTCCCATGGAAAATTACATAGTTGATGCAGAGTCTGCTTTTAAGCCATAATGGGTCTAAATCAACTAACATTCCCAAAGTGGCTGTCTCAAAACATCCCGGACAGAAGATAGATTGATAGTGATAGATAGGATAGATAGATATACATAGATTGATAGTTAGATAGAATCGATAGAAGAGAAATAGATATATTTGTTAGATATATAATTACCCTAATAAATTCTAATAATCAAACATGCGTTCTTGGACCCAACTAGCTTGTGTCAATTAGTACTTTTCTTAGCACTTTAATCCCTGTCCCCCCCCCCCCCATCGTGGTCTGCTACCTATTTTAACGAGGTTGTGTTTTAAGTACTACCATTCTTAGCACTTTAATCTCTGTAACTCCCCCTATTTGGTGAGGTCTATACGGCCTGGATGATTACCCATACAAAATATAATAATAAGACATCTGCTCTTGGTCTGCGACCCATGGTAACTATGTTGTGTTAATTAGTAATGTCCTTCGCATTTTAATAGCTGTTACTCATACTCACCCTATCGGTGGAGGTCTATATGGCCTGCATGATTACCCTTACAAAATATAACAACCAAACATATGTTCTGGGACCCATGGTAAGTAGGTTGTGTTATGTAGTACTGTTCTTTGCATTTTCATACCTGTTACAACACCAAATGGTGGCAGGTCTATCTGTCCTTCATGATTAGCTGCACCCAAACCCCAAAAAAAGCCGAGTGTTCTTAGACTAACACCCATGGCTAACTCTGTTGTTTCAATTAGTACTATTCTTAGCACTTTCATCCCTGTTACGGGCGGTCTACATGGCCATCATGATTAGCCGAACAAAATACTACAATTCAACCTTTGCTCAGTCTTCATAGGCCCTTCATTGTCTGTATTTTGATAGTACAGTTCTTATTATTTTTATAGCTGATACAACACCGAATGTTGTCAGCTCTATATGGTCTGCATAATTAGCTGCACCCAATACAAAAATAAATCCAAGCGGTCTTGGATTAACACCCATGGCTAACTCTGTTGTTTCAAGTTCTACTATTCTCAGCTCTTTCATCTCATCATCCCTGTTACTTCCAGGACTCTCGGTGGTGGTGGTCTACATGGCCATCATGATTAGCCTAACCAAATACTACAATACAACCTTGGCCCAGTCTTCCTAAGGCCCTTCATTGGCTGTATTTTGGTAGTACTGTTCTTATTAGTTTAATAGCTGATACGACACCGAATGTTGTCAGCTCTATATGGCCTGCATGAATAGCCGCACCCAAAGCCCAAAAAAAGCCTGGCACACAGGCTTGGAAGGCTGTAGAAAAGTGCAATTCAAAGGCACGAGCAAACTGAGGGTTAAGATCATCAACAATAAAGATTTTTTTAATTTTAATTAGTAACTATACTGTGACAAAAAATTAGGATTGGTGTAAATAGTTGGCAAGACGGCCTGGCACAAAAGGATGGCAGGCAGGAGGGAGATGCAATTCAAGGACACTAGGAGACTGATTACTGACAGTCTAAACAGTGATGATTGACAATTTTTGCAATACTGTTAACAGAAATATGATTGCTGACAACAATTGGCTAGGTAGGGTCCTGGCTCACAGCAGGCTGCAAGGCAGGAGGAAAGTGCGTTTCAATGGCACCAGCAAACTGACGATTCAAATCACAGCAACTATTACCAAAAATTTTAATTTTTAATTATTAGAATACTGTCACAACAAATATGATTGGTGTAAATATTTTTGAAGTAGGCCTGGCACACAGGCTTGGAAGGCTGTAGAAAAGTGCAATTCAAAGGCACGAGCAAACTGAGGGTTAAGATCAACACTAAAAATTTTTTTTATTTAAATTAATAACTATACTGTCTGACTGTGACAACAATTATGATTGGTGTAAATAGTTGGCTAGACGGCCTGGCACAAAAGTCTGGCAGTGGCAGGCAGGAGGTAAATTAAATTCAATGGCCCTAGGAGACTGAATATTTGCAGTCCAAAAAATTATGATTTTTTTTTTTTATTACTGTTACAAGAATTGTGATTGGTGCCACTAATTGGCTACTTGGGCCTGGCAGACAGGCTGGCAGATATGAGTCGTGGATGGTAGGTAGGGCAGTAATTTAACACAGTATGCTGTGTAAGTGACAAAAACACAGGACTGATAGAAAATTAAGTTACATTACACTAGCAAAATATTTTAAAATTTTAGATTTAAATATTAAAATTATGTTAAGAAGTGCAATGCACATATGACTCTATGAGTGGTCGCACTGGCTGGCTGCTACGTAGGGCAGCAATTATAACAACAGTATGCTGTGTAAATCAGATAGACAGTTAGACACAGGCCTGATAGAAAATACAATTAGATTACACTAGCATAATGATTTAAAGACTTTTTTTTGGAAATTTTAAGAAAAAGGTTAAGCACATACATATGAGTCGTGGCTGATAGCCTTGGAAGGGCAGCTATTAAAAACAGTAGGCTATGTATGTCTGATACACACACGCCTGATAGAAAATACTATTAGATTACACTAGAAAAATGATTGAAATTATTTTTTGGGGGGGGAAATTAAAAAAAGGTTAAACACATATGAGTCGTGGCTCATAGACTAGGGAGGGCAGTAAGTAAACACAGTAGGCTCTCTATGTCAGCAAAACACACAGGCCGGATAGAAAATTAGATTTGATTACACTAGCAAACAAATTTAAACTTTTTTTTTTTTTATATATATTAAAATTAAGGTGAAAGAAAAATAGATATGAGTGCTGGGTGGCTGCCTGGCACAGACCAATTAACCAAAAGACTGAAAAAAAAAGAGGTATATTAATGCTGAGTGAGCCTGACAGACACAGGCATGATAGTAAAAGTAATTAGATTACACTAGAAAAATATTTTTTTGTGTTTTTTTTTAAATTAAAAATAATGTTATAAACGGATATTAACACTGCTGGCTGCTGGCTGGCACAGAGCAATGAACCAGAGTATATGCTGTGTGACACTGGCCTGATAGAAAATGAAAAAAAATTACACTAGAAAAATAATTATATTTTTGGGTTAGTTAAATTTAATGTTGTTAGGGAGATATCAGTGGTGGCAGTAGTCACAGCATATGCTGTGAGCCTTAAACACACAGCTGAAAGCCAGGCAAATGCTAATAAAAAAAAAAAAAAAAAAAAAACGGCATGAAATATAGCCCTAAAAAGGGCTTTTTGGGGTGCTGTGCTTGCAGCAGAGATGAGTGGAGTCCTTCTGGACTGTAAATACACTAGCCTAGCTATGTTTTTCCTATTAATGTCAGGAGCAAAAACACAACACGTCCTCTCATTAAAAAAGCAAGGTCGTTATGAGTCTAAAATGGCAGATTCCGAGTAGCTGGGAGTGTCTGTGAGGGAGTGTCTGATGTTGATTGGCTCTAATGTGTCAGGCGGCTGTGACATAAAGGGTCAAAGTTTCCACAATGATGACACATAGGGGCGGATCGAACATCGCCATGTGTTCGCCCACAAACGCAAACGCGAACAAGCTATGTTCGCTGTGAACCGTTCGCGGGCGAACAGTTCGGGACATCACTAATGAAGACTGCCTAAGGTGTTTGGAAAAAAATAATAATTTAAACAAAAATATAAATCTGTGACCTGTTTGCAATAAACAATTTTATTACAATGTGAGTAGCTGTATTATTAACAATGTCCAAACACCTAATTGCAATAATACATTTCATGCCATTTTTAAATTAGAATATCCGTTTAAGAAGTTATGTTAATAGCATTAGAATGAAGCCTTTGGTTTTATCTGTACATATTGAAGCAGTCATAATATACATGTTACATTCCTGCCACTAGCTTAAAGGGACACTGAACCCAAATGTTTTATTTCGTGATTCAGATAGAGCATGCAATTTTAAACAACTTTCTAATGTACTCCTATTATCAATTTTTCTTCGTTCTCTTGCTTTCTTTATTTGAAAAGGAAGGCATCTATGCTATTTTTTTTGGTTCAGAACCATGGAAAACACTTGTTTATTGGTAGGTGAATTTACCCACCAATAAGCAAGAACAACACAGTGTGTTCACCAAAAATGGGCCAGCATCTATTTTCACATTCTTGCATTTCAAAAAAAGATACTAAGAGAATGAAAATAATTTGATAATAGTAGTAAATTAGAAAGATGATTAAAATTGCATGCTCTATCTGAATCACAATAGAAAAAAATTGGGTTCAGTGTCCCTTTAATGAATATTATGTTTTCCCACTTTAAAACCTACATAAAAATACACCCAACATTTAGCTAAATGTATCGCTTTAGGAGGCAAAGCCAGAAGACAAAAGATACTGAAATTAGTGGTGACTGGATAGATTCTATCAGCAAAGTGTACAGGTTGGGAAGTAGATAAGGAATACAAAAAAACCCCCCACTTAATTTCTATGTTGTAAGGAACAGGGTGTTGACACTGACAATAGATAGTATGCATAGACTTGATCCAATAATGTCACCCCTGCAGCAGGAGCCTACTTTAGTAAGTCATGTTTCATTTACTGTTCATATAAGGGCCAAGTTACGGGTGCTGCGCTAACAGTTACAGTGAAGTAGATGAGAAACATGAAAAAGCATATTTATGCAATACTCATAATTAATTAAGTGTTATTCTGTGTATTTAATGTAAATATTCCACATGCCAATGAAGAATATGTTCTAAGTATCTAAAAAATGACATTCCTATATATATCTGTGTATATCTATACCTATATCTAATCATGTGTGTATGTATATATATATATATATATATATATATATATATATATATATATATATATATATTTAGATATAGATAATGTATAAAAATACCACTATATATATATATTCCCTGATGATAAAATATTTTGCAATTTGGGCTACTGGTAATGTTTCTATTTATGATCATGTTTCTGTTAACTGGTTAAGTGCTTAAATCATGACCACAGCTGTAACCCTTAATTAGCCAATATTTTGCTATTTAAGGGAGGAAACCGGATATTCAGCCATGGATGGTCTATGATTAAGGCTTGTCTTCAGCCAAAACGCGTAAGCCTGGCAGGGAGCTGTTGGTCATTACATCATTTTTGATGCTTTTATTGCTTTGAGCTATTTGACCCTGTAATCAGTGGAACTCGCTGGATTTTGCTGTTAATGTTTCTAATTTATAGAAATATGTATTTATGAATAAATAGAACATATTCTGCTATGCGAAGAACATTGGAAAATGAAATATTCATATTTTCATGTCAGGTTAGCGCACTTGAGAATATGCGCTCGGGTTTACACGTGAGTAGGGTTTTTTCCCACTTTTTTTGCTCCATTGACTTATATGGGGGACTACATTAATGCAATCACGATATTCAAAGTTTGACTTTTTGCGTGCATAGGGTTAGCATGCAAGTGAAAACTTTTTACTGTCAACTTACAATACGAGCCCAACCTGACACGTGCAAAAAGCTTACTTCTAGCAGAGTTAGTGCGTAATCAGGAACGTTTAATACCACTCTACTTGTAATCTGGCCTTAATTATTTTCAATTTAAATACATAATAAAAATTAGAATGCAGTTAGTGATGCAGTTAGTGCCCAGGGGCCAGGCAAAAAGAACATTGCAGGTAACAGGAGAGGCCGCTTCCAGCTTACACACCATACTCCGGTGGCAGACTCCTGGGGATGACGTCACTGACGCTTCCGTATTCAGCTTGTGCACACTCTGGCTTGCGGTGATCGGGTGCAATGCCCATGAAGCAACGGATTACTTGCCAACAATATCCAAGAAAGAAAAAAAGTTCTGGCAGCACATAGTAGTGATAAAATATTTCACTTTATTAAGCAATCTTTCAAGCACACAGGTACATCATGGACTTAACGTCTGACGCGTTTCACGCCCCCTAGTGGCGCTTCATCAGAGTCAACAGGTGTTCTAACCACAGCCTTCTTATACACAGGCCGTGGACAGGTACATATTTTAACCCTTCAATGTCACAATCAAACACAGTAAACATTAAAAAGGATACTTAGTAATAAAATATGCTACAGTTCACAATGTCACAAATCCCTCATATTACCCTTATCAAGGAAAGAAAATTGTTTAGATATATATGTTTTCATAGAATATTCACTCAAAATATTTGTTAAATAAGCCTATGACTATGCCTATTAGTGTAGATAGCCTACCATAAAAAGATAAATTAAATCATATTGTTAGAGGCAATTGAATCATATTCTGATTGAAAAACATACAAAAATATATATATATATATATATATATATATATATATATATATATATATATATATATATATATATATATATATATATATATAAGAGAATATGCAAGTATGCTTATATTTTTAAACCCTCAAATATATATATTTATCCAAACGAATCATTGACAAATTTAGATACACATGCACATATGTATATGCATGTACATGTGTAAGTGTACATTCACAGGTAAGGATATTACTGATTATTGAATTTAAAGGGCCATAATACCCAAATGTTTAAACACTTGAAAGTGATGCAGCATAGCTGTAAAAAGCTGATTAGAAAATATCACCTGAACATCTCTATGTAAAAAAGAAAGATATTTTACCTCAAAAGTTCCTCAGTAGCCACCTCCCATTGTAAAGGATTTCTAAGCAGCATTTTAGTGTGTTTGTCCTGGGACATCTGAAGGGACTAGCATTGTGCACTCTCATATTATTTCACCAATCAGGTAAAGGAAGCTTACTATGAAATCTCATGAGAGTTAAGTCAAATCTCATGAGATCACAGTAAGAGTTCATGACCTCAGCACTGCTGATGCTGATTGGCTGCTGTTCATTTCTTCATTTTTTTAAATTTGTTTACCTGCAACTGGGAGCAGCTGAGTATAACTTTTTACACAGAACTTACTCTGCTGAGCTGAGGAAATTGTGAGTTAAAATATCTTCCTTTTTTACATAGAGATGCTCAGGTGATATTTTCCTGTCAGCTTTTTACAGTTATACTGCATCAGTTTCAAGTGATTTAGCATATGAGTATTATGTCCCTTTAATTTACTTTATTTTATGTGATTTTATTATGATTTTATTAATTTATTTTGTCTGATTTTATCTTTATCAGATTGACCTCTCTGGTCGTTTTTCCAACATATTGGATCTTGCAAAAACTGCATTCCAATAAATAGACCGCTAACGTAGTCTTACAATTCGCATTTTATGGGATATACATTGTTATCAACTGTAGATTTAAAAATATTTGTTACATCAATCATGGGGCAGGTTAAGCATGTTTTAGCTCCACATTTAAAACACCCTACATTTCTCAACCAGTTATCTCCTCCATTGGTTCTCACACTTGGAACCAAACTGGGAGCTAGCTGAGCTGCCAATGTCATCGGTTTCTTGGGTACGAATCTGCAACAAGGCATATAATTCTGGAGTGTTTGATCCCCACCAAGTATTGGCATGTGTTTCTTTAAGTTTTTGACTATATCAAAAAATTGGTTAGTATTCTCTGTTGTGAATACAATAGTATCATCATTGAATTGCAAGGGATTGGTTTTATCAGCTTTATTTCGTATTTTTACTTTACTGATTTCTAACTTAGTCTTCTCCAATTTATTTTGATCATACCCCCTTGCTATTAAACTTTTTGTTAATTCATCTGCCTGTTGGTGGTAAATTACATCATCCTCAGTATTTCTCCTTAATCTAATGTATTGGCCCCTCGGAATAGCTCGAACCAAGTGGGGGGGATGGCAGGAGCTTGCATGTAGGATGGTGTTACCCGCAGTACTTTTGCGAAATGTTTTAGACACAATCCTTGTCTCTTCCACATTCCCCTCCAAGGTTATGTCCAAGAAGTCAACACACTTATGATTATATCCTCCCACAAATGTCAAAAATAATTCATTATTATTCAGAAAAGTGCCAAAATCTTTAAATTCAGTATCATTCAAGCGTTCATCTACGATCATAATCAGATCATCGATGAATCTTTTGTAATACAGTATTTTTTCTGTATGATCTCTAAATGCATCATTATATAGGTACTTGATTTCCCAGAAGCCAACATACAAGTTGGCAAAGCAAGGGGCAAACTTTGCCCCCATTGCCGTGCCACAACATTGCAGATAATATCTGCCATCAAAAATTAGGAAATTGTGGGTAAGGACAAATTCCAAAATAGCACATATATATACCTTGATGTTATCTTCATATGCAGAGAATTTGTCAAGAAAGTATCTCACAGCCATTATCCCTGATGTATGTGGGATAACAGTATACAATGATACTATATCCACTACTACCCACGAATATTGATCCTTCCATTCAAAATCCTTCAAGCACTCAAGCAAATGTGCAGAATCTCTTAAATAGCTAAATAAACTTTTCACTATTGGCTGCAATATTTGGTCCAACCACTCAGAGAGGGGCTCAAGCAATGACCCAATGCCCGACACAATGGGCCTGCCCGGTGGTCGCAAAGGATTCTTGTGGACCTTGGGCAAATTTGAAATAGTGGCACTATTGGAAACTCTGGAACAAGTAACTCAATATCCTCCTGTCTGAATAACCCTAGATGTACACCATCATCAAGCAACGATAACAATTCTCTCTTAAAGATCAATGTTGGATTTCCGCTAAGCAGCATATACGTAGTTGTATCATTTAATTGGCGAAAGGCTTCATCAAAGTAATCTTGTTTGTTTAAAACAACAATATTCTCTCTCTTATCGGAGTTCCTGATTACAATTTCTTGATTACTTTTGAGTGATTCCATCGCCAATTTCTCAGTTTTCTTAACATTACTCCTGACTGATTTTTTATTTACAGATTTAATATATCTCTTTCCACAGTTTTTTGATACTAATTAATCGCTTGTCCCCTAAATTGTATAGGATAGAAGTCTGAGCCATATTTCTTGGGCCCCAACAGTATAGCTTGTTGACATAGTGTATCATGACCTGTTTGCAGATCTATCATTGTGCTAAGTGTACAAGCATCTTGAAAAGAGACATCTTGTGTGTATGATATTATATTGGTGTCAGTAGATCTCACCTCCCTATCAGCATCAACATTAGGTTGTAAACAGAAAAACCTTTTTAAAGTTAACTTACGTATGAACCTATTAATATCTATTAATGTGTTGAAGGGGGAGAAATCCCTAGTAGGTGCAAATCCTAACCCTCTGCTAAGCAAACTTATTTCATCTTTATTGAGAGCATATGAAGATAAATTGATCACATTTAGATCTAATTGTCCCACACTTTGTTTTCTCATTTCTTTTTTCTTTTTGCCTTTGGATCTCCTGACCCGTCTAAAGGGACTTTGGATCCTTTCTTGGGCTCTTTGTTACGCTCTTTTCTTTAATCTTTGGCACTTCATTGCTGTTTACCTGCAGAGAGTGGGAGGAAATAGAGGAAGAAATAGAAGAAGAGGGTTTAAAAATATAAACATACTTGCATATTCTCTTATATATATATATATTTTTTTTTTTTTGTAGGTTTTTCAATCAGAATATAATTCAATTGTCTCTAACAATATGATTTAATTTATCTTTTTATGGTAGGCTATCTACACTAATAGGCATAGTCATAGGCTTATTTAACAAATATTTTGAGTGAATATTCTATGAAAACATATATATCTAAACAATTTTCTTTCCTTGATAAGGGTAATATGAGGGATTTGTGACATTGTGACCTGTAGCATTTTTTATTACTAAGTATCCTTTTTAATGTTTACTGTGTTTGATTGTGACATTGATGGGTTAAAATATGTACCTGTCCACGGCCTGTGTATAAGAAGGCTGTGGTTAGATCACCTGTTGTCTCTGATGAAGCGCCACTAGGGGGCGTGAAACCCATCAGACGTTCAGTCCATGATGTACCTGTGTGCTTGAAAGATTGCTTAATAAAGTGAAATATTTTATCACTACTATGTGCTGCCAGAACCTTTTTTCTTTCTTGGATATTGTTGGCAAGTAATCCGTTGCTTCATGGGCATTGCACCCGATCACCGCAAGCCAGAGTGTGCACAAGCTGAATACGGAAGCGTCAGTGACGTCATCCCCAGGAGTCTGCCACCGGAGTATGGTGTGTAAGCTAGAAGCGGCCTCTCCTGCTACCTGAAGTGTTTGACGTGGATTTCATTTGGAGGCCTGACTCGCTTTCTCTACCTGGTATGCCGTTCCTCCACAGGAGCTCTTAACAAAGGTAACAATGATAACGGAACATATTTGAAGAGGTAATCCTTTTTTCTTGTTTGGGATAATATTGTGTGATCAAGGAAATAATCGTCAAGTAAAAGAGGCAGAGGTTTGAATGGCCAGTATGCCTGCTTGTAATCTTTGCTTCACAACGGATAAATAATACCATTATAAAACAAGAACATTAGGAATAATATTGTGGTAATTAGAGAACCTGTTGCAACATAAGCTATGTATAAGTTTATACATGTTAAAGATGATTAAGGATAAAAATTGCAGCCCAATTTCAGCAAAGAAAAAGTTCACGTATTTATATGCTTTTGAACAGTGTAAATTGAGGATTTATTATTACATTGTGTAGCACATGCTTGTTTGGTGAATCGGTTTATAGTAGTGAATGCATTGATATATGCATAAAAGGCACGGTACTGTCATGGAAATGGATAATACAGTTTTGTCTAGCTCTCTGTATAATGCTGAATCAAGGAAGGAATTATTCAGACGAGTCTTTTCAGCTGATAAATATGAGGGATTCAGTCCCTGTATGGAATCACAGTTTAAAGCTTTGGAAAAGTTATTGGTGGCTGACTTGCGTTTAACCTGGGATATTGAAGCCTTTGAGCATTATATGGAGCTCTGTAGGATCCCACGGGGATTAAGGCTCAATAAATTTCCTACCTATTATTAAACATCTTAATAAAGTGCAAAGTGCATAAAACAGTGAATTTGAAGGAGAGGATGTTGGAAATTGAAAAAGAACTTTTAAAATTTTAACAACATGAGGAGTTCTTAGAACAAAAGAAACAGATGAAGGAGCGTGTGGATAGGCTGGATTCTATCCTGGCAGAACGTAAGGGAGAGTAATTCAATCGTGACAGATTGGACTATGAGACCAACAAGGTTTATATTTGGCCACAGCTCCAAAAGAATTCTTGGAAGTCCTTTCCTGGTAAAGGAAGAAGATGGAGTAATAATAAAAACAAGGCTAAGAAGGATGAGAATAAAAATCCAAAGCCCATTTTGAAAAATAAGCAAGCAAAGAAAGTGTTTTTCTCTTCAACAGAAGCTGAGTCTTCAGACCAGGAATCAGCAGATTCAGCAGAATCTCCATCTTTCTCCTTCTGTCCTTCTATTTCTTCCTCTATTTCCTCCCACTCTCTGCAGGTAAACAGCAATGAAGATACAGAGAATGAAGGGCCATCTACAAGGGCCAAAGATTCAAGAAAAGAGTGTAACAAAGAGCCCAAGAAAGGATCCAAAGTCCCTTTAGACGGGTCAGGAGATCCAAAGGCAAAAAGAAAAAAGAAATGAGAAAACAAAGTGTGGGACAATTAGATCTAAATGTGATCAATTTATCTTCATATGCTCTCAATAAAGATGAAATAAGTTTGCTTAGCAGAGGGTTAGGATTTGCACCTACTAGGGATTTCTCCCCCTTCAACACATTAATAGATATTAATAGGTTCATACGTAAGTTAACTTTAAAAAGGTTTTTCTGTTTACAACCTAATGTTGATGCTGATAGGGAGGTGAGATCTACTGACACCAATATAATATCATACACACAAGATGTCTCTTTTCAAGATGCTTGTACACTTAGCACAATGATAGATCTGCAAACAGGTCATGATACACTATGTCAACAAGCTATACCGTTGGGGCCCAAGAAATATGGCTCAACTTCTATCCTATACAATTTAGGGGAAAAGCGATTAATTTGTATCAAAAAACTGTGGAAAGAGATATATTAAATCTATCTGTAAATAAAAAATCAGTCAGGAGTAATGTTAAGAAAACTGAGAAATTGGCGATGGAATCACTCAAAAGTAATCAAGAAATTGTAATCAGGAACTCCGATAAGGGAGGGAATATTGTTGTTTTAAACAAACAAGATTACTTTGATGAAGCCTTTCGCCAATTAAATGATACAACTACGTATATGCTGCTTAGCGGAAATCCAACATTGATCTTTAAGAGAGAATTGTTATCGTTGCTTGATGATGCTGTACATCTAGGGTTATTCAGACAGGAGGATATTGAGTTACTTGTTCCAGAGTTTCCAATAGTGCCACTATTTCACTATTTGCCCAAGGTCCACAAGAATCCTTTGCGACCACCGGGCAGGCCCATTGTGTCGGGCATTGGGTCATTGCTTGAGCCCCTCTCGGAGTGTTTGGACCAAATATTGCAGCCAATAGTGAAAAGTTTATTTAGCTATTTAAGAGATTCTGCACATTTGCTTGAGTGCTTGAAGGATTTTGAATGGAAGGATCAATATTCGTGGGTAGTAGTGGATATAGTATCATTGTATACTGTTATCCCACATACATCAGGGATAATGGCTGTGAGATACTTTCTTGACAAATTCTCTGCATATGAAGATAACATCAAGGTATATATATGTGCTATTTTTGGAATTTGTCCTTACCCACAATTTCCTAATTTTTGATGGCAGATATTATCTGCAATGTTGTGGCACGGCAATGGGGGCAAAGTTTGCCCCTTGCTTTGCCAACTTGTATGTTGGCTTCTGGGAAATCAAGTACCTATATAATGATGCATTTAAAGATCATACAGAAAAAATACTGTATTACAAAAGATTCATCGACGATCTGATTATGATCGTAGATGAACGCTTGGATGATACTGGATTTAAAGATTTTGGCACTTTTCTGAATAATAATTAATTATTTTTTAAATTTGTGGGAGGATATAATCATAAGTGTGTTGACTTCTTGGACATAACCTTGGAGGGGAATGTGGAAGAGAAAAGGATTGTGTCTAAAACATTTCGCAAAAGTACTGCGGGTAACACCATCCTACATGCAAGCTCCTGCCATCCCCCCCACTTGGTTCGAGCTATTCCGAGGGGCCAATACATTAGATTAAGGAGAAATACTGAGGATGATGTAATTTACCACCAACAGGCAGATGAATTAACAAAAAGGTTAATAGCAAGGGGGTATGATCAAAAGAAATTGGAGAAGACTAAGTTAGAAATCAGCAAAGTAAAAATAAGAAATAAAGCTGATAAAACCAATCCCTTGCAATTCAATGATGATACTATTGTATTCACAACAGAGTATACTAACCAATTTTTTGATATAGTCAAAATCTTAAAGAAACACATGCCAATACTTTTTGGGGATCAAACACTCCAGAATTATATGCCTGGTTGCAGATTCGTACCCAAGAAACCGATGACATTGTCAGCTCAGCTAGCTCCCAGTTTGGTTCCAAGTGTGAGAACCAATAGAGGAGATAACTGGTTGAGAAAGGTAAGGTGTTTTAAATGTGGAGCTAAAACATGCTTAACCTGCCCCATGATTGATGTAACAAATAATTTTTAAATCTACAGTTGATAACAATGTATATCCCATAAATTTCTATGCAAATTGTAAGACTACGTTCGCGGTCTATTTATTGGAATGCAGTTTTTGCAAGATCCAATATGTTGGAAAAACGACCAGAGAGGTCAATGTGAGGGTCAGGGAACATGTCAATGATGTGAAAAATTATTGCAAGGATTCAACAGTAGCCAGGCACTTTAATCTTACACATTTCACCCATGAAGGTAAATTCAGAGTGAAAATTATAGATGTAGCAAAGGTCCCTTTGAGAGGGGGTAATAAGTATAAGATTTTAGACAAGAAAGAATTATACTGGATCTATCAGTTAAAAACTAGAACTCCCAATGGCCTCAATTTGGAATGGGATATTAGTTTTTTTGTATAAGATATCAATCATTATCACTGTTTGCTTTTTACATAGTTGATAACAAGCTAGCCATCAAGATAAAATCAGACGAAATAAATTAATAAAATCATAGTAAAATTACATAAAGTAAATTAAATTCAATAATCAGTAATATCCTTACCTGTGAATGTACACTTACACATGTACATGCATATACATATGTGCGTGTGTATCTAAATTTGTCAATGATTCGTTTGGGTAAATATATATATTTAAGGGTTTAAAAATATAAGCATACTTGCATATATTCTTATATATATATATTTGTAGGTTTTTCAATCAGAATATGATTCAATTGTCTCTAACAATATGATTTAATTTATCTTTTTATGGTAGGCTATCTACACTAATAGGCATAGTCATAGGCTTATTTAACAAATATTTTGAGTGAATATTCTATGAAAACATATATATCTAAACAATTTTCTTTCCTTGATAAGGGTAATATGAGGGATTTGTGACATTGTGAACTGTAGCATATTTTATTACTAAGTATCCTTTTTAATGTTTACTGTGTTTGATTGTGGCATTGAAAGGTTAAAATATGTACCTGTCCACGGCCTGTGTATAAGAAGGCTGTGGTTAGAACACCTGTTTTCTCTGATGAAGCGCCACTAGGGGGCGTGAAACGCGTCAGACGTTCAGTCCATGATGTACCTGTGTGCTTGAAAGATTGCTTAATAAAGTGAAATATTTTATCACTACTATGTGCTGCCAGAACTTTTTTTCTTTCTTGGAAAAAGAACAGATAAAAAACGTTAGAACAACATAAAACATTTTGCCAAAGCCAAAGTGGCCAAAGAAAAAAATGTCAGCCCGTGTTACCAGTGGTGGACCAGCATATGTCATGGACTTAACTGATTACGAACAGAAGCTGGTCCAGCGGCTAGGCTCTGAGGTCATTACCGGAATAGCAGGCGACTATGACAGCGACATGAGAGATACAATTATAAGTCACAAATTGATGACATAATTTTTATTAGTAGTTTATAGTTTTAAATTAATCTAGTGTACATTTTGTGTCTTAAATAATTATATTTTTTTGGGCCCAAGGAGGTTACATCGCAGATAGGCCCTATGTATTTTTCAGGATTACAATAATGACGCACTTTATTCATTTATTCATTGTTATTGGGATGCAACATATTTGTCAATTCAATTTATATTTAACATAACTTTTGCAAAAAAATATTAGAAAATCGTTAAATTTCTATTTTTTAAATTAATTTTTTCTTATATGACAGGCTTTTTCTAATTAATAAAAACAATATCAGTTGTAGAGTATAATTTAATATTGGATGTTAGTATAACCCCATTAAAAAAAAAAGAAAAGAAAAACACACTCACCTAGATTTAGAGTTCTGCGGTAGCCGTCAAAAGCAGCGTTAAGGGCTCCTAACGCTGCTTTTTACCGCCCGCTGGTATTTAGAGTCAGCTAGGAAAGGGTTTAACGCTCACTTCCAAGCCGCAACTTTTCCATACCGCAGATCCCCTTACATCAATTGCGTATCCTATCTTTTCAATGGGATCTTCCTAACGCCGGTATTTAGAGTCGTGGCTGAAGTGAGCAGGAGACCCTCTACCGACAAGACTCCAGCCACAGAAAAAAGTCAGTAGTTAAGAGCTTTCTGGGCTAACGCCGGTTCAAAAAGCTCTTAACTACTGTGCTCTAAAGTACACTAACACCCATAAACTACCTATGTACCCCTAAACCGAGGCCCCCCCACATCGTCGCCACTATAATACATTTTTTTAACCCCTAATCTGCCGACCGCACATCGCCACCACCTACATTATACCTATGTACCCCTAATATGCTGCCCCTAACATTGCCAACACCTACATAATATTTATTAACCCCTAATCTGCCCCCCCCAATGTCGCCGCTACCTTACCTACACTTATTAACCCCTAATCTGCCAACCGGACCTCTCTAATAAATGTATTAACCCCTAAACCGCCTCACTCCCACCTCGCAAACCCTATAATAAATAGCATTAGCCCCTAATCTGCCCTCCCTAACATTGTCGCCATCTAACTTCAAGTATTAACCCCTTGAATCAGCCAATCAGATTGAGCTCGCATTCTCATTGGATCAGCCAATCCGATTGAACTTGAATCTAATTGGCTGATTCAATCAGCCAATCAGATTTTTCCTACCTTAATTCCGATTGGCTGATAGAATCCTATCAGCCAATCGGAATTCGAGGGACGCCATCTTGGAAGGAACCTTCATTCGTCGGGTAGTCGTCGTTGAAGAAGGATGTTCCGCGCCGGAGGTTTTGAAGATGGTGCCGCTCCTCGTCGGATGGATGAAGATAGAAGATGCCGCTTGGATGAAGATGTCTGCCGGTCCAGATGTCCTCTTCTGGCCGGATAGGATGAAGACTAGGTAGGGAGATCTTCAGGGGGGTAGTGTTAGGTTTATTTAAGAGGGGGTTTGGGTTAGAGTAGGGGTATGTGGGTGGTGGGTTGTAATGTTGGGGGGTGGTATTGTGTTTTTTTTTTTACAGGCAAAAGAGCTGATTTCTTTGGGGCATGCCCCGCAAAAAGCCCTTTTAAGGGCTGGTAAGGTAATAGAGCTGTTAACTTTTTAAATTTAGATTAGGGTAGGGAATTTTTTTTATTTTGGGGGGCTTTGTTATTTTATTAGGGGGCTTAGAGTAGGTGTAATTAGCTTAAAATTCTTGTATTTTTTATTTTTTGTAATTTAGTGTTTGTTTGTTTTTGTAATTTAGTTTAGTTTATTTAATTGTATGTAATTGTAGTTAATTTATTTAATTAATTTATTGATAGTTTAGTGTTAGGTTTAATTGTAACTTAGGTTAGGATTTATTTTACAGGTAATTTTGTAATTATTTTAACTAGGTAGCTATTAAATAGTAAATAACTATTTAATAGCTATTGTACCTAGTTAAAATAAATACAAACTTGCCTGTAAAATAAATATAAATCCTAAAATAGCTACAATATAATTATTCGTTATATTGTAGCTACATTGTTTATTTTATAGGTAAGTATTTAGCTTTAACCTCTTAAGGACATATGACGGAATTTTTCCGTCATAAAACAATTGAGCAAACTGAAAGTTGTGTCCTTAAAGGGTTAAATAGGAATACTTTGTTTAATAAGAGTTAATTTATTTCGTTAGAATAAAATTATATTTAACTTAGAGGGGTGTTAGGGTTAGGGTTATACCCTAGCTTTAGGGGTTAATACATTTATGTTAGGGGCAGCAGATTAGGGGTACATAGGTATAATGTAGGTTGCGGCGGTGTCCGGAGTGGCAGATTAGGGGTTAAAGGGACACTGAACCCAAATTTTTTCGTTTGTAATTCAGAAAGAGCATGCAATTTTAAGCAACTTTCTAATTTACTCCTATTATCAATTTTTCTTCGTTCTCTTGCTATCATTATTTTAAAAAGAAGGCATCTAAGCTTTTTTTTGGTTTCAGTACTCTGGACAGCAGTTTTTTATTGGTGTATGAATTTATCCACCAATCAGCAAGGACAACCCAGGTTGTTCACCAAAAATGGGCCGGCATCTAAACTTACATTCTTGCATTTCAAATAAAGATACCAAGAGAATGAAGAAAATTTGATAATTGGAGTAAATTAGAAAGTTGCTAAAAATGTCATGCTCAATTTGAATCGCGAAATAAATTTTTTGGGTACAGTGTCCCTTTAATAGTGTACTGCAGGGGTCAGTGATAGCGGGGGCGGCAGATTAGGGGTTAATAAGTGTAAGGTTAGGGGTGTTTAGACTCGGAGTTCATGTTAGGGTGTTAGGTGCAGACTTAGAAACTGTTTCCCCATAGGAAACAATGGGGCTGTGTTAGGAACTTAAAACTGATTTTTTGCAGGTGTTAGGTTTTTTTGCAGCCCAAACTGCCCCATTGTTTCCTATGGGGGAATCGTGCACAAGCACGTTTTTCCAGCTAGCCGCTGCCGTAAACAACGCTGGTATTGAGAGTTGAAGTAGCAGTAAATATGCCTGTACGCTCCCTTTTTGGAGCCTAATGCAGCCCTTCAGAGAACTATAAATACCAGCGTTGTTTAGAAGCAGCGCTAGAAAAAAAACACGTGTAGCTAACGCACCCCTTTGGCCGCAAAACTCTAAATCTAGGTGTATATATGTTTTACAATTATTGATCAAAAGCAAATATGAAATAGGTCAAAATTGCTGTTCACATTCATAGATAACCCGCCTGCAGTCCTCATTTTTTTTTTCTTGGTGCTTTGTGCCTTTTGATTTTAATGCTGTCACTTATAATTTAAATTGAGAGTTTTGAGCAAGCCCTTATTTTTTGCATATATATATATAGTATTTCTGTTTATGAATTAGCCTATTAAACATGAGGCCCAAATAGTTTTTTCTAAGGGGAAAATATTTAAGTTGATTATTTCATCATTGGAGTCTTAATTTTTTTTACATTTTTATCACATAGCTTTACTGCTTATATGCTGTTATTATTTGTAATCATTCATTGTTTTTTTTTTTTACAATAGTAGCCCCACCCCAACCAAAGCATAGAAGGGGTATTGAAAAACCACAAACTTCTCAAAAAGCTGGTTCATCTGCATTAGCTTCCCAGGCCTTCACCAGTAATACACATGGGCAAATTATCAGGTCAATCTCCACGATGAGTCAGTCTCTCCTCAGCTGATACCCTACCAGACTTCCGGACAAGCACTACAGATACCGGTGTTAGAAAAGGAGCAGGTAACACACCATTAATATGTTTGTTTATATTTTAAAAAGACAATTTAATTTCACCTTTTTCTACTGTATATGTGTGAATCCATGTAAATTTGTTTCCAAACATCAAATACACTGTTAAATATATATATATATTTATAATGCATTAAAGTGAAATTGTAACCAAAATTTTAATTTAAAGGGACAGTCAAGTCCAAAAAAACCTTTCATGATTTAAGTAGGGAATGTAATTTTAAACAACTTCCCAATTTACTTTTATCACCAATTTGCTTTGTTCTCTTGATATTCTTAGTTGAATGCTAAACCTAGGAGGTTAGTTTGCTAATTTCTTAGACCTTGAAGACTGTCTCTAATCTGAATGCATTTTGACCACTAGAGGGCATTAGTTCATGTGTTTCATATAGATAACATTGAGCTCATGCATGTGAAGTGACCTAGGAGTGAGCACTGGTTGGCTAAAATGCAAGTCTGTCAAAAGAACTGAAATAAGGGGGTAGTTTGCAGAGGCTTAGATACAAGGTAATCACATAGATAAAAAGTATATTAATATAACAGTGTTGGTTATGCAAAACTGGGGAATGTGTAACAAAGGGATTGACTGTCCCTTAAATGCTTCAAATATAGAATCTGTTTTTCAAACAACTTTCCAATTAATGTCTATTATCAATTTTCATTAAAGGGACAGTCATGTCCAAAAAAAAAAATTATGATTCAAATAGGGCATGTAATTTTAAACAACTTCCCAATTTACACATTTTCCCAATTTATACATTTTATATTTTTCTTTGTTCTCTTGGTATTCTTAGTTGAAAGCTAAACCTAGGAGGTTCATATGTTAATTTCTTAGACCCTGAAGGCCGCCTCTGCATTTTACAGTTTTTCACCACTAGAGGGCATTAGTTCATGTGTTTCAGATAGATAACATTGAGCTCATCCACGTGAATTTACCGAGGAGTGAGCACTGATTGGCTAAAATGCAAGTCTGTCAAAAGAAGTGAAATAAAGGGGCAGTCTGCAGAGGCTTAGATACAAGGTAATCATGGAGGTAAAACGTGTATTATTATAACTGTGTTGGCTATGCAAAACTAAAGAATGGGTAATTCAGGGAATATCTATCTTTTAAAACAACAAAAATTCTGGTGTTGACTGTCCCTTTAAAATACTTTTTATCCTTGTTTAAAGGAAGGGCAGTATACTACTTGATGATAGTTGAACACTTCAGTAATCCAATCAAACTTTTCAACAAAGGATACCAAGAGAACTTAGGAAAATAGATAATATAAATAAATTAGTCACTTTCAATTAAATTGTTTGCTCTAAGTGAATCAAGAAGTTTTTGTTTTCATGTCCCTTTAATTCGTATGCAATCCTTTTTACGCTAATCCCTTTGTTGAGATAGCATTGTAGCTTGCTACAGCTGAATTTATTGAACACCATACGGTGTGACTACCTATGTGACACACATATGATACCGAAATGTCTGATTATGAACTTTAAAAAGAAGTACCTTTTTTACGTCAATTAAACAATGTTCTTAATATGATTCTAAAAATTTTCATTGCATTGCGTAAATTAAAATATATGTAAAAAAATTAGAATAGAAAAAAATATATCATTTTCAAATACATGTACAAATTCTGGAAAATATCTTTACTTCAAAATACGTTTCTTTAGCATTTCTTTTAATTTATTTGCAGCAGATCTGGGAAGGCTGTTCAGCAGTATGACAAGCAGTTTGCCAAGATTATTCAAGGGTATATATTTTTTTTATTCTTATATATATTGAATTTAGAAGCATTAAAGTAATGTGTATAAATGTATTTGTACATATAAACAAACATATATTTACTAGTCTTAAAGCCCATGTACATGGGCCATTTTTTTACAGTACAGCGGTCCCACCCCTTGCTCTCTCTCTCCCCTCTCTTTTGCTCTCTCTCTCACCCCTCTCTTTTGCTCTCTCCCCCTCTCTTTGGCTCTCCCCCCCCCTTTTGCTCTCTCTCTCTCCCCCACTCTTTTGCTTTATCTCTCCCTTTCTCTTTTGTTCTCTCTCCCCATCTCTTATGCACTCTCTACCCCTTTTTGTTGCTCTCTTTCTCCCACCTCTCTTTTTCTATCTCTCTCCCTCTCTTTTGCTCTCTCTTTCCACCTCTCTTTTGCTCTCCCTCTCTTCCCCTCTCTCCCCCTCTCTCCCCCTCTCTTTTGCTCTCTCTCTCCCCTCTTGCTCTCTCTCTTCCCCCTCTCTTTTGCGCTGTTTCTTCTCTCCCGCTCATTTTTGCTCTCTCTCTCTCCCCTCTATTTTGGTCTCTTTCTCCCCCTCTCTTTTGCTCTCTCTCTCCCCCTCTATTTTGCTCTCTCTCTCTCTCTCTCTCTCTCTCTCTCTCTCTCTCTCTCTCTCTCTCTCTCCCCCCCTGTCTTTTGCTCTCTCTCCCCATCTTTTGCTCTCTCCTCTCTTGCTCTCTCCCTCTCCCTCCCCCTCTCTTTCTCTCTCTCTCTTCCCCCTCTCTTTTGCACTCTCTCCCCTTCTCTGTTGCGCTCTCTCTCTCTCTCTCTCTCTCTCTCTCTCTCTCCCCCTCTCTCTCTCTCTCTCTCTCTCTCTCTCTCCCCCTCTCTTTTGCTCTCTTTCTCCCACCTCTCTTTTTCTCTCTCTCTCCCTCTCTTTTGCTCTCTCTTTCCACCTCTCTTTTGCTCTCCCTCTCTTCCCCCTCTCTCCCCCTCTCTCTCCCCTCTTGCTCTCTCTCTTCCCCCTCTCTTTTGCGATGTTTCTTCTCTCCCGCTCATTTTTGCTCTCTCTCTCTCCCCTCTATTTTGGTCTCTCTTTCTCCCCCTCTCTTTTTGTCTCTCTCTCCCCCTCTATTTTGCTCTCTCTCTCTCCCCCCTGTCTTTTGCTCTCTCTCCCCCTCTTTTGCTCTCTCCTCTCTTGCTCTCTCCCTCCCCCTCTCTTTCTCTCTCTCTCTTCCCCCTCTCTTTTGCACTCTCTCCCCTTCTCTGTTGCGCTCTCTCTCTCTCTATCTCTATCTCTCTGTCCCCTCTATTTTGCTCTCTCTCCCCCTCTCTCTTATGCTGTCTCTCTCCCCCCTCTCTTTTGCTCTCTCTCTGCTCTCTCTCTCTCTCTCTCTCTCTCTCTCTCTCTCTCCCCTCTCTTTTGCTTTATCTCTCCCCTTTCTTTTTTGCTCTTTCTCTCTCCCCCTCTCTTTTACTCTTTCTCTCTCCCCCTCCTCTCTTTTGCTCTTTTGCCCTCCTCCCTCTCTTTTGCTCTCTCCCCCCCTCTCTATCTCCCCCTCCTTTGCTCTCTCTCCCCCTCTCTTTAGCTCTCTCTCCCTCTATTTTGCTCTCTTTCGCTCCCCCCTCTTTTGCACTCTCTCTCCCCCTCTCTTTTGCGCTCTCTCTCCCCTCTCTTTTGCGCTCTCTCTCTCCCCTTCTCTTTTGTACTCTCTCTCTCTCCCCCTCTCTTTTGCACTCTCTCTCCCCTCTATTTATTGCTCCCCCCCTCTCTTTTGTGCTCTCTTTCCCCCCCTCTTTTGCACGCTCTCCCCCCTCTCTTTTGCCCTCTCTCTCTCCCCTCTCTTTTGTCCTCTCTCTCTCTCTCCCCTATCTTTTGCACTCTCTCTCCCCTCTCTTTTGCGCTCTCTCTTCCCCTCTCTTTTGCGCTGTCTCTCCACCCTCTCTTTTACGCTCTCTCTCTCCCCCTCTTTTTTGCGCCCTTACTCTCCCCCTCTCTTTTGTACTCTCTCTCTCCCCCCTCTCTTTTGCTCTCTCTCTCCCCCCTATCTTTTGCTCTCTCTCCCCCTCTCTTTTGCTCTCTCTCTCCCCCTCTCTTTTGTAGTCTCTCTCTTACTCCCCTCTCTTTTGCTCTCTCTCTTTCCTCTCTCTTTTGCTCTCTCTCCCCCAGGGGCGTATTTAGGTTTTCTGCTGCCCTAGGCACTCAGAATCCTGCTGCGCCCCCCACCCCCCGGATTTAGGTCATTTTTTGACATATAATTTTTTTGGTTAGGGAGTTGTGATTTTTTTTTCAGTATCCAATCAAAATGTCGCCAAGTACATTTAGAACTCTTTTAAACTTTAACATGTTTATGTAGATCTTCTTAGAGCAATACACACTAAATAGTAACATGCTGGTACAATCTCTAGACTACCTCTCAATTTCTTTATATGCAGAGTGGATCATTACAATGTACAGTTTACTCAAACTGGAGCTGTCATAGATAGCAGAGAATTAGCAGATTGGCTTCAAAATAAATTGTTTTCCATTGTACAGCAGTCCCAGCATATTATTATATTTATGTGTCTTTAATTAAATTGCCATCAAAAGGGCCTATTATAAAATTATTTTGTTGTTGTATTTTACAGTGGGCTGTGGCTCCAAAGGGGTTAACAGTAAGACAGTAGAAGCAATAACAGAGAACAGCTAATGAAGGAGTCTGAGGCTGACCGTATTGTTCCAATATAGTTGTTAAAAAATCATTATGGAACTATTGGGGACAACACGCACAGCTCATGCAGTAATACAAAGAATAGTTAATGAAATAAGTTTCCCCAAAGAAGGCCTATGTTTAATACTGAGAGAAAATTCCCTAGTTAGTGTAGTAACTGCATAAAAACAACGCTACAAAAACTGGCCCCCTAGGAGGTGCTTGCTATTAATATATACGCAGGAATCAGGACAGTGATCCACTCTATTTAGGTATATACTAGCTGCATCGTGTAAATAAATAACGTGTCAATGTTCAGCTTTGACAGTTAGTCATTGGGCTTAGTTATTATACGTGCGATAGCCACTATTCATTCTATAAATTTGAAATATTACAGACTGGAAACATACCCCATGAATATGATTCAAGAAGACGGATCCAGTACTGTAGGGAGGAAAATGTTATTGCTGAGCTGTATGTTTATTTTGCAGTGAGCTGTGCTAACACTGATCTTCATTTGGTGGACCGTAGAAGTAATTATTACCACACACATGGATATCAGTGTTAGTTCAGCTCACTGCAAAATAAACATTGGGGATCCGATCATCATCATTGTGTAGTGGTAGCGTTAATTTCAAGTCAGCCTAGCCAGGAAAATATTACTAAAAATAATATTTTCCTGGCTAGGCTGACTTGAATTTAATGCTACCACTACACAATGATGATGAATGTAACGCTACCGCTTCCCAGCAGTACCAAGCTGCCCAGTGTTCTGCTCCTACCTGGGTTAGCGGCCAGCCACCTCCTCCACTGATCCCAATCATCCCACTGTGATCACCTGCGCTGCGCAAGTGCAGCCATGACTGCAGATCCATGTGCGGCCGGCTTCATGTTCTAGTCAGACAGGAAGGCGGGTCAGACAGGAAGGTGGGCGGCAGATGAAAAATGTCACGTGAACTCGGCAAAAAGCCGGTCACGTTCAAAATAAAAAAAATAAAAAAAAAAATAAAAAATTTTTTTAAAAAATCCATGCCCAAATATTCAGTGACTTGGGACAAATGCCGCCCCCCAAAAGTTGTCGTTCTAGGCACCGGCCTTGTTGGCCTTTGTATTAATACGGCCCTGCTCTCCCCTCTCTTTTGTTCTTTTTTCCCTCTCTTTTGTTCTCTCAACTCTCTTTTGCTCTCTCACCTCTCTTTTGCTCTCTCACCTCTCTTTTGCTCTCTCTCCCCTCTCTTTTTGTGCTCTCTCTCCCCTCTCTTTTGTGCTCTCTCTCCACCCTCTCACTCTCTTCTGTGCGTGACCACGCCCACTCCTACCCGGCCACGCCCTCACCACGTCCGCCCACACCACTCCCGGCCCAGTGACAACCACACCTGCTCCCGCCTGGCCCCGGCCACTATTCTTGCATGGACAGAAGATCAGGTAGATTCTAAGGCCAGGTGTGTTTGTCCTCGCAATGTTTCCCCTCTTTTTTGCTCTCTCTCCCTCTCGCTTTTGCTCTCTTTTTCCCACCTCTCTATTGAACCCACTCTCTAGTGCGTGCGACCGTGACCACGCCCACACCCACTCGGCCATGCCCCCAGCATGCCCGCTCATGCCTACACCCCTCCCGGCACGCCACAGTCACACCTGCTCCCGCCCGGCTCCGGCCACGATTCTCGAGCGGACAGACGATCAGGTAGACTCTAAGGCCAGGTGTGTTTGTTCAATAGAAAAGAGTAGCAGAGCACCGGTTAGTTTAAAAAGCAAACATCTTTATTAATCCAAAATTCATTAAAAGGTGAGGTGAAAAAACTGGAAAAACAGTGGTGTCAAGGTCCCAAATAGGAGTCAGCTCATACAGCTAACAGGTGTGTTTGTTTTCACGCTGTCTCTACTGCACATGACAGGTTCGGACAAACACACTTGGCCTTTTATATTATAGGATATCTAAATATATATACACACAGATATATTTATAAAATTAGTATATGTACAGTAGATTAGAGACAATATGCACCTATGATAACACAGTATATTAATGAAGATATAAAAAACAATATACACAAAAAATAAAATAAAATAAAATGAAAAAATAAAAATACAGTATCAAATTATTATTATTATTAATAATAATAATAATAATAGTACCTAGCCTAGTGAGAAAGGCAAATACAATCAAATACAATGATATAAAAGTCCCATTATAAGCATGCAGCCAAAATATAAAAGAAGAAGGCTTGTTTGTGAGTGTTTATATCGCAATATTGATTGTAGACTCTAAGGCCAGGTGTGTTTGTTTTCACGCTGTCTCTACTGTGCATGACAGGTTCGGACAAACACACTTGGCCTTTTATATTATAGTATATATATATATATATATGTATATATATGTATATATATGTATATATATATATATATATATATATGTGTGTGTGTATGTGTGTATGTATATATATATATATATATATATATATATATATATATATATATATATATATATATATATATATATATATATATATATATATATATATATATAATAAAAGAGAAAATACCCTGTGCTATACCTCAAGGGGAAAATACCATTAAAATTAGTATATGTACAGTAGATTAGAGACAATATGCACTTTATATTAATAAAGATATAAAAAACAATATACACAAAGGATAAAATAAAATAAAAGGAAAAAATAAAAATAACAGTATCAAATTATTATGATTATTATTATTATTAATAATAATAATAATAATAATAATAATACCTAGCCTAGTGAGAAAGGCAAATACAATTATATAAAAGTCCCATTATAAACATGCAGCCAAAATATAAAAGAAGAGGATTCCCAGGTCCTCCAAATAAACAATCGCAGGTAAAGAAGGCCAAATCAGCGCTGTTAGTAGAGGACTTAATCCAAAGATAAATGTAGCCAGATAGTAACAACAGAAATCGGGGGAATCTAACCCCTAACACTGAAGTAGTAAATGAGTACAGCACCTGTTGGTTCCTTAAAGCAGGTTTTAGTTCTGTATGATGCCCGTGGAGAAAGGGTTACTGCCACCCTTACAGCAACATAGACAAATGGAATCCACAGCACCAATTAGGTAAAAGAAAATACCTTTATTTTCACATTACATGCGACGTTTCGGCCTTCACAGCCTTAATCATGCGTACCCCTAACACTGGGTACTCACTTCAAATTACCTCAATCCATATAAGGTAAGTAGCCGCTATTTAAGGATAGAGCCGCTCTGCCCTGGCAGGACTGTATTGAGGGCTTGTTTGCGAGTGTTTATATTGCAATATTGATTGTGTATGTCTGAATAAACTATACTTCACTATATACACTTCTCTTTTGTGATTCAGTTATATCGGCAGATTTGGATTACCGGTCTAGGCGAAAATCCCTTGGAAGTGACTTTCTACCATACTGCAGGAGTTACACGGATATCAGACTGCCCTCTCTGCATCATGGGATCATACATCTCAATACAGACCTGCCAGGGGAGGGCTGCTCTATCCTTGAATAGCGGCTGCTTACTCCCACCCGGCCACACCCTCACCATGTCCGCTCACGCCCACACCACTCCCAGCCCTGTGACAGCCACACCTGCTCCCGCCCGGCCCCGGCCACTATTCTCGCGTGGACAGAAGATCAGGTAGACTCTATTGCCAGGTGTGTTTGTCCTCGCACCGTCTCCCCTCTCTTTTGCTCTCTCTGCCCCCTCTCTTTTGCTCTCTCTCTCCCCCCTCTCTTTTGCTCTCCCCCCCCCCCTCGCTTTTGCTCTCTTTTTCCCACCTCTCTATTGATCTCTCTCACTCTCTCGTGCGCGCGACCGTGACCATGCCCACCCCCACCCGGCCAAGCCTCCAGCACGCCCGCGCATGCCTATAATATAATGATTATAATAATATAAAATTGAATTCATAGTGATACAGACAGCTGCATACTCATGAACGTAAGTTCATGCTTTGCAAAGGACTAAAAAAAAATAGGGATAAAGAAAAAAAAGTACATTGAAATAGTGTTTTAACCTGCAAATTCTATCATTATTTTGAGACATTTTGGTGCTTAAACAAAATATGTTATTGACCAAAAAAAAATTTTTTTTTTTGTTTTTTTTTTTCAAAAAGCATTCATATTAAAGTTTTCTTTTTTTAATTTCTAATCTTTTACAATAGAAGAAAAGAACTCTTCTAGGGATTTTACTTTAAAATTGGTCCCTGTTGAGGTAGAAACTCTAAGGTGCTGTCAGTGAAATTGCAGTGGATTTTCTAGATAAATTTCGAGTTGCACAGCAGTTTCAATCGCCCCCATCTGAAGAGGCTCCTGTTTAGGCATCTGAACCACCCCAAGAACCAGGAGATCAGCATCAAGACATTCGAGCATAGACTGGACAAGTGGGGATATAGGCCTTATTGAGATACTTGTTCTGGCCAGACAATATAGGATGGACCATAGAGCTGCAAACATTAATTAGAAATAACATAGACTGTTGGGCAGTGATTACAGAACGTCAACTAGAGCTGGAAAGAGAATAATTAGAGTTCCAAAGAGAAATGTTTAATTGGCAGAGGCAAATGTATATTCATATCAATTTGCAGATAAATAGATCATTAAGCCTGACAGAATGGACACTTAAATCACTTCTGATAATTATAAGGGATAGAGAGGGACCTTCTGACCCCAAGAGACCCAGGCATGAGTAAGAAATTTAAATATAGAATATATAATTAATATGACTCATGTTCTTGTTTTCATACAATTCTACTGTTTATTTACTGTCTATTATTTAAACACTTTATTATACTTTAATTTTAAATTAAGAATGTTTTGTTTAATTTATATGTTCCATAATTTATATTTTCATATTTTTTTTAAAAAATATTACAAATTTTTGTTTTAAACTAAAAAAATAGTTTTTTTTAAACTTTATTTATTTAGAATTATGTATTTTCTATAACTAGAATTCCATTTTTATTTTCCAGATGAAAATACTTTGCATATTTTTACCCTGAGTTTCTGGAATTGTGACAGAGGATATATATGAAAAGCAATAGAAAAATATTATTTTAATTTTGAATATTTTCTTTTCTCATGGAAACAAATATATAACAATATGTTCAAAACAAATATTCATCTTCTGCAAGGGGATAACCAATATAAATCAATATATCTACTTAAACACAGGAGTTACATGGATATCAGACTGCATCATGGGATCATACATCTCAATACAGACCTGCCAGGGGAGCGCTGCTCTATCCTTGAATAGCGGCTACTTACTCCCACCCGGCCATACCCTCACCATGTCCGCTCACGCCCACACCATTCCTGGCCCCGTGACAGCCACACCCACTCCCGCCCGGCCACTATTCTCGCGCGGACAGAAGATCAGGTAGACTCTAAGGCCAAGTGTGTTTGTCCTCGCACTGTCTCCCCTCTATTTTGCTCTCTCTCCCCCCTCTCTTTTGCTCTCTCTCTCCCCCTCTCTTTTGCTCTCTCTATCCCCCCTTGCTTTTACTCTCTTTTTCCCACCTCTCTATTGTTCTCTCTCACTCTCTCGTGCGTGCGACCGCGACCGCGACCACGACCACCCCCATAATTTATATATCTACTTAAACACTTTTGTCCAATACTATGAATATTTCGTTGGGAACAATAGCTAAAAAAAATAAAAATACCAAATTAAAAATATATATATTGAGTTAGCACTAAAAACAGTTCTTAACTATATACCTTTATCTTCCAAAACTTTAGTTTAGTGGGTTTAGTGTTTTGCATATTATCAATCTGTGTCACCGTGCAGTAACCCCCTCATCTGCTTGTGGATGTTTACCCTTTACTTTTTCTCTCCTCATATATTTTATTTTATAGGTTTTAATTAAATAATCTTTATTTTCCTTATTTTCCTTAACACTCTATTTTTCATGCTCTGTTACAAAGTCTTTAAGCATAACTCAGACTTTCATTTTTTCATTGCATGAATACTGACCATTTTTCTATAGAAGCTATTACTAACATTTGTGTGCATGTTTTAATCCATACTTAAGCCCAAGTTAAATTATTTCATTCCACTGTTTCTTGTATCCATGTTTATCATTTTCTATGTATACTAACCATTGTTAAATACTGTTTTTTAAATATATGGTTCAGGTGTTTGCAAAGAAAAGCAAATACATTGATATATTGTGATAATTTAATATTACTGGATAAAACATCCAAAAATGAAATATTTATAGCTATGCAATTATGACATCAAATATAGAGACAATTTTGTTTATATTTTTAATGGCGTAATATATGACGCAGTTGTTATTTAGCATTTAAAAAGATGGTCAAAATAAGCCAAATAATTATTCTTACAGGTCCTAATATGTCTTTGAAGCGGAGGGAACCCAAGTACTACAAGTCTATTCAAATCAATGTATTCCCTAAGCTCAGGAACGTGCACGTGTCTTTAGCCATATTGCAGCACTTTTTGTAACATTGCTATTGACATATGCACGCTTCTAAGCTCCTAACAGCCTATCTAATTTAATCTTTAACAAAGCATTCCAAGAAAACTAACCAAATTGATAACAGAAGAAAATTTTTAAATTGTTTATAATTGCTTGCTCTATTTGAATTATCTGAATGATAAAAGTTTAATTTCAGCGTTACTGTTCCTTTAAGTATATATAGAAATGTTTAAGAAAATTGTCCCCTAAATGTTAATTTTTTTTATTTTACTATATTAAATAAACTTTAAAATAAAAAGGAAAACAATATATTTAATTTTTGTATGATTTGTATTTTTTATTTCTGTGTGTTACAGATTAGAATTTAGAGTTCTAAATACAGTAGCAATTGTGTGCAAAATATTTCCCTCTCTACTTGCATTTGACTGGTTTAAAGGGATAAGGTAAATCTCTCTTGCTTTACAAATGGTAAGTGGTATATAAGTGTATATGGTGTGACAAGTATAATGTAAGCTAATGTTAAACATCATTATCACTATTTTGTGACATAAAATTGATAATTTGTAAGATTTTAAAAGTGAGTTTTAAAAATGTTATGAACAAAATAGAAAGAACTATGGAAAACAAGAATAACTTACAAACTAAACAATTTCAAGATATAGCTTCTGTTTCTAAAATATGGTTCATAAATTAAATTGTGAAATTCTTTGAAAATAGGATATACAAAGAATAAGGTAATGAAGCATTTTTTTAAAAAAAAAAGTAGCTCAGCAACTTTAAATAAACAAATATTAATTGGTGTGTAATTGCATATACACAACAATATCTTAAATATTAAGATATTAATCTATTACCTATACTTTTACAAAAGGATGCATTATTAAACAAAACAGTAGACATTCAAAATTATAATATTACCAATACTAATAAACAATTGACTATAGTCTAAGAAAAAGATTGTTGCGACATATACATTGAACAATTTAAGTAAACACTAAAGACAAATTTGACACCATTACAGCTTACCTAACAGCCATCCCTCTGGCATCTCTCAGTTCTCAAACTTTCTCTATAATCCGGTCTGCTTTAGGATGTACGAGTCATGACAGGAGCCTGGATAGTATGAACGGACACTCATGTTCTTCATATTAGGGTCACAGACCATCTGCACATTCAAAGAGTGGCAATGCTTTCTGTTGTGATAAACCTCCTCCTGTTCATGTGGCAGTCTTACCCCAACATGGGTACAGTCAATGGCCCCAAGGACATTTGTTATCCCTGCCATTTTATTGAAATTTGATGTGACTGATTGTGACTCTTAAGGGGTAGATGGTAAGCAAACTTACGGCTAGATTTAGAGTTTTGTCGGTAACGACCCGCGTAGCTAACGCTGGCTTTTTTCTGGCCGCTCCTTTAAAATAACTCTGGTATTGAAAGTCCATATAATGTCAGCGTTAGGCTCCAAAAAAGGAGCGTAGAGCATATTTAACGCAGCTTCAACTCTCGATACCAGAGTTGCTTACGGATGCGGCCAGCCTCAAAAACGTGCTCGTGCACGATTCCCCCATAGGAAACAATGGGGCTGTTTGAGCTGAAAAAAACCTAACACCTGCAAAAAAGCCGCGTTCAGCTCCTAACGCAGCCCCATTGTTTGCTATGGGGAAACACTTCCTACGTCTGCACCTAACACCCTAACATGTACCCCGAGTCTAAACACCCCTAGCCTTACACTTATTAACCCCTAATCTGCCACGCCTGCTATCGCTGACCCCTGCATATTATTTTTAACCCCTAATCTGCCGCTCCGTAAACCGCCGCTACTTACATTATCCTTATGTACCCCTAATCTGCTGCCCCTAACACCGCCGACCCCTATATTATATTTATTAACCCCTAATCTGCCCCCCACAACGTCGCCTCCACCTGCCTACACTTATTTACCCCTAATCTGCCGAGCGGACCGCACCGCTATCATAATAAAGTTATTAACCCCTAATCCGCCTCACTAATCCTATAATAAATAGTATTAACCCCTAATCTGCCCTCCCTAACATCGCCGACACCTAACTTCAATTATTAACCCCTAATCTGCCGACCGGAGCTCACCGCTATTCTAATAAATGTATTAACCCCTAAAGCTAAGTCTAACCCTAACACTAACACCCCCTAACTTAAATATAATTTAAATCTAACGAAATTAATTAACTCTTATTAAATAAATTATTCCTATTTAAAGCTAAATACTTACCTGTAAAATAAATCTTAATATAGCTACAATATAAATTATAATTATATTATAGCTATTTTAGGATTAATATTTATTTTACAGGTAACTTTGTATTTATTTTAACCAGGTACAATAGCTATTAAATAGTTAAGAACTATTTAATAGCTAAAATAGTTAAAATAATTACAAAATTACCTGTAAAATAAATCCTAACCTAAGTTACAATTAAACCTAACACTATACTATCATTAAATTAGTTAAATAAAATACCTACAATTAAACCTAACACTACACTATCAATACATTAATTAAATACAATACCTACAAATAACTACAATGAAATAAACTAACTAAAGTACAAAAAATAAAAAAGAACTAAGTTACAAAAAATAAAAAAATATTTACAAACATAAGAAAAATATTACAACAATTTTAAACTAATTACACCTACTCTAAGCCCCCTAATAAAATAACAAAGACCACCAAAATAAAAAATGCCCTACCCTATTCTAAATTACTAAAGTTCAAAGCTCTTTTACCTTACCAGCCCTGAACAGGGCCCTTTGCGGGGCATGCCCCAAGAAGTTCAGCTCTTTTGCCTGTAAAAAAAAACATACAATACCCCCCCCCAACATTATAACCCACCACCCACATACCCCTAATCTAACCCAAACCCCCCTTAAATAAACCTAACACTAAGCCCCTGAAGATCATCCTACCTTGTCTTCACCATACCAGGTTCACCGATCGGTCCTGGCTCCAAAATCTTCATCCAACCCAAGCGGGGGCTGGCGATCCATCATCCGGCGGCTGAAGAGGTCCAGAAGAGGCTCCAAAGTCTTCATCCTATCCGGGAAGAAGAGTAGATCCGGACCGGCAACCATCATCTTCCAAGCGGCATCTTCTATCTTCATCCGATGAGGACCGGCTCCATCCTGAAGACCTCCACCGCGGACCCATCTTCATCCGGCGACGTCCAACTGAAGAATGACGGTTCCTTTAAGGGACGTCATCCAAGATGGCGTCCCTCGAATTCTGATTGGCTGATAGGATTCTATCAGCCAATCAGAATTAAGGTAGGAATATTCTGATTGGCTGATGGAATCAGCCAATCAGAATCAAGATCAATCCGATTGGCTGATCCAATCAGATTGAGCTTGCATTCTATTGGCTGATCGGAACAATAAGTGTAGGCAGGTGGAGGCGACGTTGAGGGGGGGCAGATTAGGGGTTAATAAATATAATATAGGGGTCGGCGGTGTTAGGGGCAGCAGATTAGGAGTACATAAGGATAACGTAGGTGGCGGTCGGCAGATTAGGGGTTAAAATTTTTTAATAGAGTGGCAGCGATGTGGGGGGACCTCGGTTTAGGGGTACATAGGTAGTTTATGGGTGTTAGTGTACTTTTGAGCACAGTAGTTAAGAGCTTTATGAACCGGCGTTAGCCCAGAAAGCTCTTAACTACTGACTTTTTCTGCGGCTGGAGTTTTGTCGTTAGAATTCTAACGCTCACTTCAGACACGACTCTAAATACCAGAGTTAGAAAAATCCCATTGAAAAGATAGGATACGCAATTGACGTAAGGGGATCTGCGGTATGGAAAAGTCGCGGCTGAAAAGTGAGCGTTAGACCCTTTTTTGACTGACTCCAAATACCGGAGGTAGCCTAAAACCAGCGTTAGGAGCCTCTAACGCTGGTTTTCACGGCTACCGCCAAACTCCAAATCTAGGCCATAGTGAGGAAATATCATCATTGCATCAATAACTTAGGATAAGTGACTCAAAAAAGCAGATTGACTCATTCTAATAATGAAGTTAGACACCACCTGAAAGGAACCTGTGGCAAAGAAGTGCAATGCCGCAAGCAGCTTCAAAAGTCCTGGAATGGTCCTTGACCATGCTGTCATTGGCTCAAGATAATCTGCTATTTCAATGTTGCTTCACAGTCAAGCCTGAATCTTTGAATGACCTCTCTGTTGGAAAGGTCATGTACACCATGGCCATGGAAGGAATACACAGGGTACTCACATTCTCCTTCTTCTTTCTTAATTGATTGTCAACATCTCTTTCTGGATTCTGCCTTCTACCCCTGATTTGCATCAGACGAAGAATAAACAAATAAAAAAGTGTTTTACTTACTCTGATGTCCTGCTTTCTTATCCAAACATCGTTTTTGATTGTGCCAACTTCTTACAAAATTGGATGTTTATCCAGCACCATAATTGCCATACTAGCTGCAGTAATCACCACTGCAGTTCAATTGTTTGGTCTCTGTCCCATGGAACTGGCTACAAGAGTAACTTTTTACTGGCAATCCAAGGGTTGCATTTGCTGTGGATTCATTACCAGCCTTTCAGCTACTCATTGGATATCGTGGCTACAGCGTACTGACTGCTGTTTTAAAGGTCAGCCTGTCTGCCTGCACTTTTTTCATTAAAAGTGCCATCACACTTGTGAGTACCTTTTCACTTGTTCACTTACTGCATTGTTTAGGCATTGGTTTGGCATTGCCTGAAAATACTACACCATGAGGCGCTTTCTTTTTGTTCTTATGAAATAAAAAAATGTCTCCATGGCTGACTCAATCAATAATGTAAGTAACTAGATAGGTTTGACCTTCTATACAGCTAGTGATAGGCATCTGCCTTTTAACTCCTATTGTTTTGTACTGTGCGAAAAAAGTATTGAGCTGAAAAATTGAGTTTTTAGTATTTTTGGATTATTGCAAGTTGTATTTTGAACAATGCCTTTTTCACCAATTAAAGGGTGAGATCGAGGAGTGGCGGAAAGGTTTGCTTGCAAGTTTAAATTTGTGGGGTTTTGCATAGTTGACTTCTTTGTGTGTGTATATATATATGTATATATATATGTATATATATATATATATATATATATATATATATATATATATATATATGTATATATATATATATATATATATATATATATATATATATATATATATATATATATATATATATATATACACACACAACAGAAAAAGATGTGATCCAGCACTCACTTTGTAATTGCGGCTGCCGGGGTGCACTTCAAAAAGTAGCATGTAATTTAATAAGGTCCGGACCTTATTAAGATATATATATATATATATATATATATATAATCTTCTATCTTCATCCCGGCGGCAGTCTTCTTATCTAGTAAATACATAAATATACACAGTAAATCAGCACACACTATGGCATTTCCTTCAAATTTATCAGGTCAACTAATGGAGTAATAGGTGTGGATATGCAGGGACTATGCTACAATTTTTGTGTTTGATCCATTTGATTATTTTTTTAATATATAATATTCCTTGACATTAATAAGTCAAATAGTGAAGCCACATTGCTCCTTTATTTCACTGACCCAAATTCTCTCTGCGGGCCCCGCCATAATCTTAACCTCTCTACTATGGTGAGATTATCTAAGAAATCCCGTCAGTACTGCAATGACACTCAAAGAATTTTAGAAAAGCAAATTGTAGCTCGAATGCTGTTTATCTCACTGTGCTTGAATCTGTATGTGAAATAGAAACACAGTGTACTGAGAAAATGGTGCCTATCTATCAAGCTCCGAAAGGAGCTTGACGGCCCGTGTTTCTGGCGAGCCTTTAGACTCGCCAGAAACAGCAGTTATGAAGCAGCGGTCACAAAGCTCTGAGCAGGCGGACATACATCGCCGGAAATCAACCCGATCGAGTACGATCGGGTTGATTGACACCTCCCTGCTGGCAGCCCATTGGCCGCAAGTCTGCAGGGCGTGGCATTGCATCAGCAGCTCTTGTGAGCTGCTGGTGCAATGTTAAATGCAGAGAGCGTATTGCTCTCCGCATTCAGCGAGGTCTGTCGGACCGGATCCACACTGTCGGATCAGGTCCGACAGACCTTTGATAAATATCCCACAATATATACACATATAAGTCCTCTTCCAGGTTGATTCATAATATTTCCAGTTGACTGGGACTTTTTAATTATTGCCCTGATGGTGGAAATTAGCATTTTCAATGCCTCTGCTATTTTCTTATAGTCACTTACCATTTTGTGAAGCTCATAGGTATAGATATATATTTTACATAAACAGTATAAGATATACATAGAAATGTATATTTAAAAATATTTCTATGTGAAGGATGTTGGAACGTGAAATATGCTTAACACGCTTCAGGTTGCGCACTGTAGGACTAACGCGGTGTCATGTTAACACACATAAAGTATTAGTTATCTTAAGGTGTAAAATATAAAATATTAAAAAATATATATTAATACTAATTATTAATGTTACTGTAATATATATATATATATATATATATATATATATATATATATAGTGTATATATTCTATTGATTTTTTTAGAATATTTTTGTACATCTATAAAAATTATTTACATTAATTAAAATGTTTCAATATTTATATTTAATAAATGCATAATGCACCTTAATATACTCATATTGGATTAGTGCACATGAATAATTAGTGTGCTCCTGTTGGGTATTACGTACATAAGCAATAAATTTAGCGTCCTACTTGTAATCTAACCCTAAGGCTGAAAAAAATGGCCAAGAAATATTGCACAGAACCAGTTTTTAATAGATCCTTATTGTTGAATCAGAAAAGTCCAGAATGCTGAAAATTGTGCTAAAAAATTGTTTTCTGATGGGCTGGAAAGATTTGTTCCCATGGAAAATATAGATGATGTTCTTATAGAGCAAATGTGCTTTATATGTGTTTTCCGATGTATTGGAATCAGAATAGTTTCCAGGCAAGATGTTATTATTATGGAACACATGCATATACTACAGGGATTTAAAGTGAACACAAATTGCGTCTAATTTGAAAACTTTGCAAAGTGCAATGAGATGTGCTGAAATTATGATGAACTGCAATTTGGTGACATGTGGAATCATCCAGAGCCAATTCCTTCAAATGAAAGCTTTTTTGCTTTTTTTGCTACTTGATTGGAATTTATTTAAAGGGTCTAGTCAAAATTAAACGTTCATGGTTCAGATAAGGCATGACATTTTAAACAACTTTCCAATTTACTTTTAACATCAAATTTGATTTGTTTTCTTGGTATTCTTTGTGGAAAGCTAAATCTAAGTAGGCTCATATGCACATTTCTAAGCCATTGAACTGCCTCTTATCTCAGTGCATGTTGACAGTTCTTGACAGTTGCTAGTTCACGTGTGTCATATAAATAACATTGTGCTCACTCCCGTGGAGTTATTTCAGAGTCAGCACTGATTGGCTAAAATGCAATTCTGTCAAAAGAACGGAGATAAGGGTCAGTCTGCAGAGGCTTAGATACAAAGTAATCACAGGGGTAAAAAGTGCATTAATATAAAAGTGTGAGTTATGCAAAACTTAAGAATGGATAATAAAGGGATGATCTATCTTTTTAAACAATGAAAATTCTGGAGTAGACTGTCCCTTTAACTGTGATAAATGTAGTGTGACTGCTTCACTGCTGAGTTAGTTCTTACAATGCACTAAATGTAATTTAGATTTTAATAATAAATCAATTAAACAAAATGCTCATTGCATTTTTTTTAAATAAAGTTTTTTATTGAAGCAATCACATAAAAGCATAGTTACAGAATGCACAGTCACAGACTTGATATAACAAAGTCCAAGGAACGATACACATGCCATCATATATCAAGACATAAATGAAGAAGAAAACAATCAATGCAAATAACATAAGTAACTTCAATCGGATGAGAGGAATAAAAGTGTAATGTTCTAAGCCTGTATGTGTGTGACCTGTTAGGCCTCATTTTCCGTGCACACAATGAAGCATTTAGTTGACAAGGGAATTTAGAGGTGTAGGTGTATATGGATGACAAGGTCAAAGGTTTAAAGAAAGCTGAGGGAAGAAAGGAGAAAGGGAAGAGAGAAAAAAAGGGGGGTGATTGTTATAAGGTGACATCAGTGATACCTGGGCCTATCATTCGGGGTATACTTCATTCCAAGGTGTCCAAGTTTCAAAGTAGAAGTCCACTCTATCAAGGACCCTGTGTGGGTAAAACTCCATTCGCCCAATGTACTGTACAGTTGAGATAATATTAGAGAAAGCTGGGGGGTTTCTACTTTTGCCAACTTAGTGGCTATGAGTAGATAGATTGTGAGAGCCTTTTGGGGTGGGGTTAATTTAGGTATTTTTATATGGAGGAGACAAATGTCCGGGTGTGGGGTATCTTAATTCATATCCGATTGAAGATTGCGAAGAGTTCTGACCATAATGGTTGTATTTTTGGGCAAAACCACCATATATGAGAAGTGGTGCCTACGTATCCACAATCTCTCCAACACAAGGGGGAGTGGGTACCATAAATCTTATGCAAGGTATTGGGGACTATATGCCATCTGACTAGGATTTTATAGTGAAGTTCCCAAAAGGTGGCGCAATGTAGAAGTCTTTTGGTAACTACTTACTCTCTGTACCAAGCATCGGCTGTGAAGTTCAAGTCTCGTTCCCAAGAAAGACATTGTATGGTCACAGTGAGGTTCTAGAAGAAGGCTGTAATGATATGACAGGGCTCTTTTGACTATGGGGGCTTGAAGCCACTTTTGTTCCCATTGCGTGAGGTCTCTAAGATTGTGTTTGGGGTAACCCCAGGATTTTAGGAGGGAGCTAAGGCGATAGGCTTGAAATTGAGTTCTAAGAGGTATCTGAAACTTCTGACATAGCTGAAGATGTGATATCCATATAGCATGCTCATAAAACTCAGTAATACGAGTAGGCAGGTGATGCTGCCAAGCTTCTATGTGAGAGTTCGGTAGACATAGGAGGGCACTGGCTAAAGTGAGAGCAAGGAAGGGATGGGGAGCAATATCAGGATGGTGTCTGATTTGTTTCCAGAATCGAAGAATTCCTAAACTTTTCCTATGATGTGCGGGCATCCAGGGGAGATCTGAGAGATGCAGGCCTGGGGGGAGAAGAGAGTTCTCAATTCCATGCCAGCATGGAATTTGTTGCTGTGTATTCCAATTGAATAGATGGGAGAGCCGGGCGGCGTTATAGTAAAGGATAATACTGGGGAAAGCTAAACCTCCCTTTTGTTTCTGTTTTTGTAGGGTCTGTCTAGATGTTATGGGTCGTTTACCTTCCCATATATAGTCAGTAATGATACTTTGAAATGTATTAAGTGTTGTCCTAGGGATATTAAGGGGGATACTTCTAAAAAGGTATACTAGGTAAACTAGGACATTTTGATAGCGGCAATTCTTCTAGTCCAATATATCTCTTTGAACTCCCAGGAGTGCAATAGTTTTCTGAATTCAGGTAATCTGTCTGTGAAGTTTTTAGAGATAGTGAGGAAAGGGTCTGTGTACCGAGTATTTTGATAGATTGGGAGTTCCATATGAATTTATATAGGTGTTGTAGGGGGGTTAGCTCTTTAGGGGGGATGTTAATATGGAGGGCTTCGGTTTTGGAAAAGTTAAGCTTGTAGTAGCACAATGAACCAAAATGGTCAAGAAATCGAAAGACCACAGGGATAGAGGTGGCCGGGGAGGTTAAAAGGACGGTAATGTCATCAGCATATAATGTGATTTTATGTTGTGTGTTCCCTAACTGATAGCTGGAAATGTTGGGGTCTAATCTAATAACCTGTGCTATTGGTTCTATTGCGAGAGCAAACAAGAGTGGAGAGAGTGGGTATCCTTGCCTGGTACCATTGGTAATTTCAAAGGGAGTGGATTGGAAACCCACTCCTCTCACCCTAGCAGGAAAATTAAAAGCCCTCATAGTTTCCCATAGGTAATCCCACCTCACTCTGTTGAAGGCTTTTTCAGCATCAAGGGACAGAGCAAGAAGTGGGACACCTCTATTAGCAGCTGCCGAAAGGATATTTAATATACATCTGGTGGAGTCTGGACTTAGCTTCTATATTTACAGAGTATGGTAGTATGATTTAAATGCATATCTAATATCTTTTGGAGAGGATACTTGAGTATGTTTAGATGTTTTAATGGAGGATATTTTTGATTGGGCTGTGCGATGTCTTAGCTTGGCAGCTTATAGGAAGCTATATTACCTTTACAATAGTAGATCTGTTTAAATCTCTCCAGGGTGGACTGAACTCTCTAAAATTCTAGGTCTTTAATTTGTTTTGTAATGGCTGCAATTTTGTCATTCAGTGTGTTTGAATAGGATGTATGTGGTTACGTAATGATCTTAATTGGGTAGTGAGTACGGATAGAGGAACGCCCTGTTTTTTGCAATTAATTGCCTCTTTCTTTATAAAGTGTCCCCTTAGGTAGGCTTTCATTGATGCCCAAAGGATCTCCACCGAGGTTTGCGTATTGTCATTAAAGTTGAGGAACTCAGAGATAGTCTCCTGAAGTTCAAGTTTTCCAATGGGGTTCATGACCAACCAGTCATTAAGACACCAAGGTTGGGGGGTAAAGTTAGTGAGGAGCGGACCAAGTGATAATGTCACAAATCATGGTCTGACCACGAGATAAGAGAGATTTTAGTGTAAGTTATATGATCAAGAGCTCAAGAACTTGTGAGAAAATAGTCAATACAGGTATGGGATTTATGAGGGGAGGAGTAGAAGGTGAACTCCTTATTGTTGGGGTGAAATGATCTCCAAGCATCGTAATGATCATACTGGTGAATAACTTTCTGGAAAGTATCTGATAGGGAATGGGTGGATCTGTCCAAAGAGGAGAATTTTGGTCCTAATCTAACATGGGCAGGGTCCCATATTAAGTTGAAATCACCCCCCAGGATTAATTCCCCCTGCTTCCATCCGATACCAACCTCAGCAATGTCTATATAAATGGGTACATATTTGACATTGGCACTGATAAATATGTCTACTCCTCTGGCTTTAGATTGAAAAAGAGACCTCAATGACAGTGGGATTTTTTTTGCAGGTTTGTATGGTGTCTTGAGAAGAGAGCCAGTGGGTCTCCTGGAGAAAGGTTATGTCTACCATGGTTCTCTGTAGGAGGTTTAATAGTAATCTACACTTTGTGGGTGGGTTAAGGCCTTGAGTGTTTTATGTCATGAAGCGGAGATCCGTCATTCTGAAGCAAAGGAGAGAGGAGAAAAAGAAAAAAAAAATTAAAGTGGGGGGGGGAGGAGGGTAGGAGGAGAGGAAGGGAAGAAGGAAGGTAGTGGGAGAAGGGGAGGAGTGTCCCAAGGACTATAAGATAGGTATTAACCCTTGTTAAGTGAGGGGGTATGAAATAAGTTAAATGGTAGCTACACCTACCCTTAGGAATGCGTGATAACAATGATTGGTTAGTAGAGAGTAATGTTGATTAGGGGGAATCAGCAGGCAAGAGCCACTTTTTAATAGGGGAGAATTCGGGAGGGGAGGGGAGGTAGTATGAGATGGCTTCAAAGGAAGAAAAAATGGGGTTTATTTAGCAGCGCTAAAAAAAGCTAGGAAATGATGATACCAATCTAATTTATGTTTTATACAATCTAGTTTATTTAAAAATTCTTATAACACATAAAAACAACAGCAAATGCTTTTCCTAATTAATAAAGGGACGTCTCCCTTATACAACACTTATAAAAACAGACTAGAACCATATATTCCTAGAATTCCAGGTATAAAGGAATTAATTCTACAGATAACATATGGCAAGCAACAGATTTCTAAGATAAATGGTGAATTGAATATTTAAAAGGCACAAATGTATCAGTCCTAACAGCTTTACAGTTCTTCAGTAACAAATACAGTTATAAAGTTACACAGTTACTTTCCTTGGACATATAATTGGCTCAGGTGTGCTGGATAGTTAAAAGGCAAAAAACAGCCAATATTCTGATTTAGGTGCCAAAGCAATCGTGGTTAATGGAAATGGTTAATTTAACAGATGAATACCTTGATGTCTTTAAAGTTCAGTTTGCGTGTTTTAAAAAAACGCAATAAAATTTCAATTTACCTTGGGCAAAGATAGTACAAGCCCTATATAAACTCATTTTTCTAGTAATTAAAAAGGATTTTTTATCCCCCTAAAATCAATAAATTAATTGAATAAGCCATATTTTTACCCACTAGCAATAACTCTAGTTATGGGATTGATAATTTCTGATTTAATTGTACATCCATTTTTAAATTGTTACAAATTTATAAATTGTTGAACTTACTATCCTTTGTTGAAAAGAAATATGTATATATCGTTAATTTTTACCCACTAACAATAATTCTAGATATGGGAATGATGATTCTGATTCTTATATTTTCGTTTCGTCCATTTTTAAATTGTTACAAATTTATAAATTGTTGAACTTACTATCCTTTGTTGAAAAGGAATATGTATATATCGTTAATTTTTATCCACTAACAATAATTCTAGATATGGGAATGAGGATTCTGATTCTTATATTTTCGTTTTGTCCATTTTTAAATTGTTACAAATTTATAAATTGTTGAACTTACTATCCTTTGTTGAAAAGGAATATGTATATATTGTTAATTTTTACCCACTTACAATAATTCTAGATATGGGAATGATAATTCTGATTCTTATATTTTCGTTTCAGTTTAGGTAATTTTAAGTTTGCACGATCTAAATGTATATTATCTAATAAAGGCACTTTAGAATTGAAATATATAAGTTGAATTGTGTGAATGCTAATAAAGCAGAAAGGATAAGTTCTCTTCCTTGTGTATCATGTAACTAAATAACAACACAGAAACAATCATTACCAACTTAAATAAAGTCCACCTTTACATTGGAAGCCACACAGGTGTTGATAGAAATCAAAAGGAAATGAAGGAACCAATCAAAACACATTCATACCTTTAAAAAGCCAGAAGCTAGCAGGATAAGCATTCTTGATAAAGCCCAGAAGGGTGAAACGCGTTGAATGGGACCTGCTACACTCTACTAAACTTCATTTACTACTGTCACAAAGCTGTGTGACCCTGCAACTTTAAACTTTTCTCCTGACCCTGCAAGTTAAAATCTACCTTTGGTAACTTCAGGGAATACGGTGTTACTGCTAAACACTGACCAAAGATTTCTTCAAACCTTAAGAAGTCTGAGGGAACCCAGATGAAAACAATATTTTGGCTATAAGAAGAAAGGAAAAAAAAAAAAAAAAAAAAGGATAACTACATCACCAGAACGGATCATCACCCCTGACCTCTGAATCAAAGAGAAGGTCAGGTGACTTATCAGAAGCACCAGGAACAAACAGTCTGTGAATCCCTCACAGTGAAGAATATCAGCGGTTGCAACCAGGACAGATTAAGGTACCTCTACACTAATTTGCACTACGTTTTTTAAAACACGCAAACTGAACTTTAAAGACATCAAGGTATTCATCTGTTAAATTAACCATTTCCATTAACCACGATTGCTTTGGCACCTAAATCAGAATATTGGCTGTTTTTTGCCTTTTTAACTATCCAGCACACCTGAGCCAATTATATGTCCAAGGAAAGTAACTGTGTAACTTTATAACTGTATTTGTTACTGAAGAACTGTAAAGCTGTTAGGACTGATACATTTGTGCCTTTTAAATATTCAATTCACCATTTATCTTAGAAATTTGTTGCTTGCCATATGTTATCTATAGAATTAATTCCTTTATACCTGGAATTCTAGGAATATATGGTTCTGGTCTGTTTTTATAAGTGTTGTATAAGGGAGACGTCCCTTTATTAATTAGGAAAAGCATTTGCTGTTGTTTTTATGTGTTCTAAGAATTTTTAAATAAACTAGATTGTATAAAACATAAATTAAATTGGTATCATCATTTCCTAGCTTTTTTTAGCGCTGCTAAATAAACCCCATTTTTTCTTCTTATCCACCATTTAGTTCTCTTTGAGGGAAGAACTTTTTTAGCAGCAGGAATCCACCTTTAGGTGCTCCTATCACACTACACATAAATGGCTTCAAAGGAAGCCAACAATTGTGAAGGATAATGGAATGGAGAAGATGATGCGATTATTTTGGAGAAGAGGTTTATGGGTATAATTACACACAAAGTTGTTGTCTGATCCCGGGTTGTGTATGAAAAGCTGTTATTTATTAAACATTGAGAGGAATTGGTAAATTTTGGATTGTGATTTGTCTAAGGGTATAGTAGATAGGGGATAGGGGTGCCAGAAGGAGGACTGAATACTCTCCCCAGGTATGAGGGGAATTTGTAGGATAATGGGGGAGCAAACAGGATTATGTAGACTATGGGGATGAATAGGTATGAAAGCCATTTATAAGAGAGGATTATATGAAACAAGGATGTTAATATAGTTGATAGGGTGTCTGGTTGAAAGGGCAAATTATGTTATGACTGTATAGGGCACTAGTGTATATCAATCTATTTTCACTAAATGTCAGTTAAAGAAACTAGACAGGAGAAGTGATGCTATATAAGTACTCAAATAAGACCCTAAGATTAGGTTGAGACTAAAATAATCCATTACAATCAAAAAGAGAGAAAAATGGGGCTACTAGCACTCATCCTACCTGAATGAAGTGTAAAATTACAATTTTATTATATTAATATTAAAAGTAGTCAGAGTTAACTCTGTACTGACATCAAACACACAAACGAACAAACCTTTCACCCATAAAATACGTGCACCACTCCCCTGTTTCCTGGCCGATAACAGTGGTAACATGGTACAAACAACAGCTAGGTATAACAAACGCGTTTCAGCTGCAATTCGGCCTTTATCAATGTTATCTGTTGAATTGTTACACTAAAAATGAACAAGTAGAAGTCATAAAATGACACGCTTAAATACCCCTCCTTCACATCATCAGCCTATCAGACATAGTGTGCCTGCCCCACCTCCGATTGTATCAAATCATATTCCTCCGTTGGAACGAAAATAAATAATTCCAATTTGCTGATACAAGCTGTAGGCGTGAACTCTCCTTGCTGAGTTTCTCCCTCTGTTACTTTCTGATACACTTCCCCGGTACACACCTCCTCTTACACCACACAAGTCGGGGCGTGTCTACTAAGGGTTGCGTATCTGATTGGCTGGATATCGGCAACATCTATTCTAGGCTGTACACAGGAGTCAGGCATATTAGCGTGACTGTCAGACACTTTATTTATTTACAGAAATGTCGAAATTTACTATTCGATAGCTTATAACAGGAAAGATTAGTCTGATCATCAAACTGAATAAGGATCCAATCTGCAGATCCCTTGTAGAGACCCTATGTAAGGTATATTTCACTACTTGTAAAAGTGGACTGACATATGTTACCACGTCTGATACACTATTATATCCAACTCCTACCATTAATTACAATAACCAAATTGTAACCCAGGTATAACATTATGCCTTTTTCTTAACGCAGACAAATTCTTTACATTAAGATTTATGTGTTATTCCAAGGCAGTAATACAATCTCAAACCTAAACATAAACATGTGATTCAGGGAGTTCCATTTCCCAATAGAGTGCTGAAATCAGAGTGCCCTTACAATGTTTCTGTTTTGCTGCATGTTTGAAATACATAAGATGTTATCAGGGCAGACATGCATAAGGTTAGCTTATGTATATACATAGCATTCTACCTGAATTAATCTGCCTCATAACATTACATTACCAACATACAACATTAGATATATCTAGTGTGTTTTGACTATACATTCTGAATGCACTTCCTGCGTGTCCAAATCACCTTTCTTCATTTTATGTACATAAGGTTATTCAATGTACCAACACGTACTATATGAGCATATCATGTATGTCCACACATTTCTCTCTTTTTGATTGTAATTGATTCTGTATCGTTGGGGAAGCACCAGGACTTGCAAGTCCTTTACCTACCTATTTACACTATACGTAGTGCCAGTAATTATTTTTCTCCTATGAGACTAAAATAATGTCATACAATATTAAAACATAAAATTTTATTAGAACATAACTAAAATGCTAGGAACAAAAAATCTGGTTACAAGCACCGGTTATATTAGGGAAGTCGCAGAGTGACTAATGATAACATCAGCTAGTAAGTAAGGGGGGCTAGGCTAAAATATGTGGATAGAACCCCAATACTGGGTGATTGGTTTCCAATATGTGATGGCTAAATAGTATTATGATTCTTATCTTATAGTGTTATTTCAAAGAAATAGCTAAATTGTAATGCCTCATAAGTTATTGAATAAGGTAACCAACACTTATTCTCGGTAATGTGACTGAATGTTAAAAGGGCTGTTTTATATTAGTGTGAATTTCACATATGTTAAAAATTTTAATACCTTATGCAAAAACACTATATAGTCAGCCAATTACAAATTAAAACAAAATAAGTTGATGCAGGTTTCTATAGGACTGAATCCAGATAGTTGTATTGGTAGATTGAGCGATACAAATGTACTATAGACTTTCCTTAAATAATATTTATTTTATATTCCACTTAGGAAAATGTTAGGTTGTACTACCATACATCAACCTAATGTAGAAAAATATTATAATATTGGTACATATAATACTGATTATTATCGCTAACTTCAAATCAATATTAATGTGATCAGAAAAATCACAAATACCCACTTGCTCTATTAGTGTAGCTTTAATAAATAAATCCTCTTCATATATATCACAAAAGTCACTAATAGGCCGGCTGTAAATAGTGGGTTTTGTTCAGTATTATTCATCATAGAGTACTTGAATTCATATGCTGATATCGGTTAATACCGGTTTATAAAAAGGCATTTAATAATGAAAGTGTTAGCTCAATATTGAGAAACACTGTTGCCAAACATTGCCATATTTAATTATAACTAAATAGTCAGCATATTTATTGTAAAACTAAATAGATTACTTTAAACTTATTGAGGTTGTGGTTATAGGTGATCAACAGTAGTATAAATCTAAAGGTTCTGTGTATAATCCTGCTTGTAACTGCTAGTGGCACTTGCCCCTTGTCAGTATCAATATCTATGAGGCTAGTATGCTACCTAGTTATAATGTTGTTAACGGCAAGTATTAAAAGCTAAATGCAGGATTTAGTGCCAGGCTGCCTACTCTCTATGCTAGATAATGACCGTTAGTAAACTGCGATTTTAATAGTTCCCATAAATTGCTGCTGCAAGTATTAAAAATAACAGACTAGAGAGCTCCCATCAGCTCACTCCCCTCCCTTGACATGTTTTGCCAAGTTTCCAGGCTTTCTCAAAAGGTCTAAAACCCCTGGGGATGATGCAGAAACTTTTTCTCCCTTAAAACTAATAGGACAGAAAGGTTGGGGTACCAATAGTATATAAAAAAAACATTATTCTTAAGTTAGAATATCTAGAGACCATGACAATTTTGAAATGACCCTTTGGATAAAGGCACTGTTATCTGAGTAAACAGATGTGTCCGCATCTGGGGTCAAATCTCAGCAGCTGAGGGAGGGAGTGGATTCAAATGTCTTTACTGGCTTAGAATCCCAAAGAAAATATATAACATTACTACAACCTGTATATTAAATAAACAAAAGGTTAAGGTATAAACAGTAAATAACTAAACAGTAAATTCAGTGAAGGATACGTAGAGTCCAGAATCATAACAAAATGCCCCATTATATAAAAGCGTTGCTATTTGAATGTCTAGGGATCTTCAAATCTGGAGACTGGACCCAGTGACTAAGGAAGGGTACACATTTAGGTGTCGTCTCAAGATCAATCCTGTCTTTTCTCTTAGGCTGTTGGTTAGATCTTTTTGGAAGTGGTTGCCACTCAGGGGCTGCAGTGTTAAGCTCTCTGGAACTGTCCATTGATTTACTGTTCTGCTCTGGTGAATGGTGTAATCCTATAGACTCAAGAAGTTTCATCCCTTGATCCATAGAGGAGATAATGTATGAGTGGTCCTCAAATTGGAAAAATATTTTTACTGGAAACCCCCACCTATACTTCACATTATTCTTTTGGAGACATTGGGTGAACTGTTGGAAGGAGCATCTCCTAGCTAGGGTATGTGGAGAGAGGTCAGGGAAGATTTGGATAGTATGGTATTGGTCTTTCAGGTTTTTGTTGAGGAAGGATGCTCTAAGCAATTTCTCTTTAAAGGTGTAGTAATGACATTTCTCAGACTTTCAGGTGTGGCATTTCTTGGGCGAAGGGCTCTATGAGCTCTATCAATAAGGTGATCCTGGTCTTATAATGACCCAAGCAGTTCCTTGAATAGGCATAGTAAGAAGTTAGGCAGATCTGCAGTACCGATGTCTTCAAGTATTCCTTGAATTCTGATATTATGGTGAGACGTGTCTTCAAGGTCCACCAATTTAGATTCTAGGTCCGTGATCATATCCGATAGCGATTGAGTATAAGATAAAATGTTCACAGTTTCCACAGCAAGGTTCTCCTTCCTCTCCAGAGTTTCCATGCGCTCCTCTAAGGATAAAATGTCTCTTTTAAGTTTAGTGACAGAGATTTTGAGGTCCTGCTTTAGAGAGGCATAGTGTGTGTCCATTTTTTTGAGAGAACTTTATTGGAGTCCATAATGGAAGAGTGTGACAACATGGATTCGTTGATAGTTTGGCTTTCAGGCTTGTGAGCTCCTTTAAATGAGTCTATGGATTCCCTGGAGTCTTCATCTGACACATCCTGATCTAGGAGAAGGAGAATTTTACTGTTGAAATGATCCGCTAAAGTTCTTTTAGGATTGTCTGCCTGTTTCGTTTTTTTCTTGCCATATTAGCAAGTAAATGGCTTTGCTGATAGAGGTATAAAGCACTGTGCGAGTTACAAATTCCAAGTTGGCAGCGTGAATTGGGGAGAGTATATCCGGCACCCCTTACCTAATGTGCTTAACACTGCATAATTAGGGGTTCAAACCATGAGTGGAATTAGGATGGGATATGTGTTACTGTAAATGGTTTTGAACATGATCCCCTCTCCTGGGGAATTGCTCCCTTAGAGCAATGTGGGAGAAGGAACTGGGATATGACCCGCAGGCAACAAGGACTGGCAGAAAGGGAGGAGAAGGACCTACTAGCAAAAACGGTATACTTGAGTGTCTATGAGGTGGTCTTTTCATACTGCTACACAACCATAATATATCTTAATGAACCTCCTGCAAAGTGAAGTAAATCCAAAAGAGGTCTCAAGTAAAAAGGCTTTAGTAATAATGTAAGGCCCCTAAGCCCAGAGTGCAGGTGGAAATGGCTGATGTAGAGGCCTGATGTATAGAAAGTCTCTTCTGGTTGCTCCCTGTAAATGTGTATTGCAAATCTGGGTATAGTTGGTATGGAGATACGCTTTAAGCCCTCAGTACAGTAGATACTAGACTCAGTAGGCCTAAAGCAAGATTGAAAATCAGGCCTTTATATTGTGACTAAGTAATGGGCACGTGGGTTGTCTCATGCAGTTAGTACTGAGTAGGCCAAGCAGGTTCAGTTGGTAATAGCGGCAGTTAAGACTAAAAGCCCCTTAGGATTGAGGGAGAACTACAGACTGCCAGTCTCGTTTGCCTTGTAGTTAGTACACTATATCCCTAGCAAGGGCCGGTCTCAGCCTTAGGCCTCGAGTGTTGCAGCTAGTTGAGGTACCTGGAGGTGTAACGTTCAGGCGGCCACTTAGCGATCAGCCAGGTGGATGTGGCAGGAAACAAGGTTCTCTGGCTGTGTGGAGCAGGCAGACGGTAGGTAAGTGTCTTCAATAATGAGCCTTCTGATGTGATGTGATGTGTGGGTCGTGATCTATCTAATGAGAGGCTTCCCCAAATTTTTCCCCAGCTGCCACTATGGGTGTATCCACCTTTAATGATATAGGCTGTGGATATAAGTGGTAGATTTGTGTGTGTTTTACAGGCTATGTACTTGGAGTTCAGAAAATGTGTGTCCTCTCCATTACAAGGCAAGCTCCGCCCCATGCTCATTGCATTTTATTTTACCCACATATAAACATATTCATTTTTTTTTCCAATCTATACACACAAAAGCTAGAATTGTATAGATTTACGTGCAATGACAAAAAAAAATCCCTGCTTTGTAAAGAACAGGCCCAAACAGGAGCTGGTATGAATAAACTGTCCATATAATTTCTAAAAACAGCTTTGTGTTTAGAAGCAGATACAGTTTTCTAGGTATGATTACTTACACTGTACTATAGTTTTAAAAATCCATCTGAATAGACATAATGAGAACTTGAAAATGTGTAAGATAAATATACTGGTAAATTGTTCATATAATGCCTACAATAAATACACATTACATACAAATACATGTTACTAACCAATATACCATCCTTAGGGAAACTGTTCAGCTTTCTGCAAAACAACAACATTTATTTTCACATATGAGTCATGAACATTTTCATTATATAGCAAACACCTTAATGAATCACATATTAATATCACAAACTGCATATGGATAGAAGGCAGATGTTTTCTATCTCTATACATGATTATCTGGCTGGTTAGTGCCTCAGTGCTCTATGTGGGCAAACTACAACCTGCAATATCCTTAATCTCTGAAAGCAACCTATCTTTACAGACCTCTGTGACTTTAACAGGTACTAGGGAAACCAATAAAAAGTGCACATTCTCTATAATGGTTTTTATATATTATGTTAGGGTAATAGAATATGCTCACTGAATCATGTTGCTGACTATGCCCTCAGTCACCAGAAAACATCCAGATAGTAAAAGTTGAATACAATGCAAGATCCTTGCTAAGCCAGGTATTGCAGTATTTGTCATAGCTGCAATATCAGTCTTAATTAGGTTGCAAAAACCTGGAGCTTTATCAGCCCATATATGTCATTCACCTCAACATGTGTCACAGTTTAAAATTAAGCCATTTCCTTCCTACTCCTTTACTGGTATATATAATTCTGTATATACACCACAAATTTGTAGTATTTTCCATTGTGTGTATGTTATGACATCCTGCCTAACTTTAGTATTAAGAGCCCATTTCTTGTTATTGGGCTTATAGGCTAGATTATGAGTGGCGTGCTAACTGTAGTGCATTAGCGATATGGGGTGTATCTCGCCTTTGTGAAGTAAACACGTTCACTTGAGCGCAATCTAATTTAACGAGTGTCAGATTAGCTCAACTTCAGAGCTCACGTAAGGGTAGAGGAAGAAAAAGGTTGCATTAAACAACACATAAATACATGTAAAAGTACAGTTAGACGCATAAAAACACTGATAAAAACAATTATTTAAAAAGTTATAAGGGCTCAAATATCGATGCAATATGTTGTTTGAAAAAAAAAAAATCTACAAAGGACTTTAACATACATATGTACCTATATACATGTTTAATTTAGAGGATGAAAATGCTTGCAGATGCTTTGCTTTTTCCCAATGTCTTTGTTGCACTTAACATCTTACCCTTTTTCAGATGTTCTTGGCAAACAAACATGAGGGGTTAAAAAAATATTTACATCTAGGAAAGTATTTATTAGCTTTAAAAATGTTGGTTGACTCAAATCCACACATGTCCCTGCTGAGAAGTAATCAAGAAATTAAGCCTTACAAGGAGTTTCTACATATCAGGAATCTCCCTGTCACAGCTTGGAATGAAAACTATTGGTACTCTCCTGCACCTGTTCTGGCAAATAACTCTCATTGCCAGTTTTTATGTTTATGTCCTGTATGTTGCCTCAATATAATATTAGAGGTAAAAAGGGGAAATATTGCTATGCCAAAGCAATTGTAAAACAAATACCATCAGTCTGTTTTTTGGGTCTTTTTATATAGATTAGCGTTGCGGAATCTGTTGGCGCCCTACAAATAACTGATAATAATAATAGATGCTTGCAATTTCTTTATCCAGACGTGTTCCTGCCTCCCTGTTGTTTATTATGGGTGTTGCTACCCTCAGGGAATCAAATTAAATGAGCTAATAGAGACAACTTTATAGTTGAAACAATTATAAATTAGATTTTGTACAGTTTTACAATGTACGGGGTAACATTCCACTAAATGCAGGAAAATGTAAATGAGGTCTACTTTCTTATTCATGCAAAAAGATGTACTGTTATTTTTATAATTATGGAGTCTGGATGGCCATTAGGTTCTTTGCAGACTTGACTGTGAACTTTTTGTTGAATGCTTTGTAAATAGGGCCCCAAGCATCATGATTTTACAAGCTCATCAATGTTAGTACAATTCCTCAGAGGAACAGCTGAACAGTAGCATGACAGCAGCTTAAACTTAATAAATTTGAAGTAATAGTGCTACTGTAACCGGCAGTAGAAAAACTTTTTCTCCATTTTTTTTTTTTTATGAACTGGCTGAGAACAAAAGCTTACATTCTTACTGGCTGACACAGGAACCAATCAAATAACAAGGACATTGCTAAATCATTACTGCATAGTGTGCTGTTTTGCTTTTATAGAACAGTTTTAACCACATGAATGAATCAATTACAATTTCTGTAACAAACAAAAAGGAAAAATGTCTTACTTGTCTGAAAACAAATGCAAATGTCTACCACCAAATAAAACAAGGGGAGATAGTGATGTTTGACCAGGGGAACATAATTATAGCAAACTAAATCTTAATATATTCAGAAATTTAACACATTCAGGAGATATGTTAATTTATTTCACTCATACAGAAAGGTCTTATATAAAGGTCTTACAAGATGTGTCATGTGCCTTTATTCTGCCTTTAATTGACAGCCTTTTTGAATTAAAGTTAACCAACATGTCAACCTGAAGACAAACAACCTCCTAAGATCTTGACAAATGTGAAGTAAAGACCTGAAAGCATTAGCGAGTTATGGAAGAGTGTCTTGGTCATCTTTTGGAATAAATATGCTCTACACAGATGGAATACACTAAAAATGACTTTCCTTTCATTAGAACATTTGTGACTACAAATAAAAAATATATATAATTTAACAGAAGTGACTAAACTTTTCACTTTTGTATTTTATTCATTCACTTATGGGCAGGGGTGTTTGGGCTGATAAAAAAAAAACATACATTGACTTATTTTCACTGTTTTCAGATCCAGTAACAAAGAGCTTGGCACTAGTAGATACATTTTGTAAACTAAAATGCAAAACACACCCTTAATTTTTATTTTATCTATAAAGCTAGCATTTTGTAATTACTTGTAGATGTAATTTAACTTATTTGAATATGAAATCCCAAAGCTCCAAGCTTTAGCGAGCACTTTCCTTTTTTCTAATTACATGTTGGTTCCTTAGGGAGATGTTGATATGAATTTCCTTCAGTAAAACACTCAAAGCCATCTGTTTATAATTATCTTTATCCCAAAACATGACACAGGCCTTTTATCTGTTTGTTTAGAAAGTATTTGATCATTAACCTTTAATGTACAAACTATTTGCTTCACATCAGTAATGATGTTTTGTTTTGGTTTCATATTTTAGGTATCAATTAATCTTTAGAACTAGTCTCTGCATGCTTCAAAACTATCTGCAGCTGTTCATGCAAATACCTGAGTGTAAAAGGTAGATTCCTTTTAAAAACATTTTGATCAGTCTTCCGTCATCTTTATATAAACAGATAGATGTTAGAACTTGCAATTTGGATGGCACAATTTTTCAATACATTTTTAGTTGGAAAATTTAATTTAAAAATAGATTATATCATATAAATAAGTATTAGGATAAGAAATGTGGAGAGATAAAGAAAATGTGACTCAAACTTTAGCAACACAAAATGTAACATAGCACATTAGAAGAATATGTTGCCTTAAAAAAAGAAACAAAGAAATAAAAAAGTGACTGAAAAAGACAGAAGTATGCCAACTGTTTATCTAATAGAGATGGATGAATATTTAGTTAAATAACATATTAATGTGCTAGGCACAACTACAATAATTTGATTTCTACTCATCTGTGCATGCAGTTCTCTGTCTAACCATTGTCATATTTCAAAACCTTACATGAGCTGGTGGTTAAAGCTCCACACCTTTGTTCTGGGTACCACCATCTTGGAACTTAGGTATTCTTGCAACTTGGGACATAGGCAGTGCACATTCACAGATCAGTGGCTGTGTTATGTGTTTTGGGTTAGAGTGCACAATACAGAATGTTAAACAAAGGCCACTTCAACTCAAGTTTTGAAATTGATTAGTGACTTTAAGTTATGTTATCTATATTTCTCAGAAAATATTATATTTTTAAGCCCCAATACCAGTGAATATCTCTGAGTCCAATAATCTAAAACAAGCATGTGTCTCTTCTTCACATCACAAATCCTGCCTGGCAAGATAAAACTGCTCTTAAAAGGACATTATACACTCATTTTTTCTTTGCATAAATGTTTTGTAGATGATCCATTTATAAAGCCCATAAAGGTTTTTTTTTTTTACAAAAAATGTATAGTTTTGCTTATTTTTAAATAACATTTCTCAGATTTTCAGACTCCTAACCAAGCCCCAAAAATGTATGTGAATACCGTCAGCTACCTACTCCAGCTTGCTCCTGTTTGTGTAAAGGGTCTTTTCATATGCAAAAGAAGGGGGAGGGGGGAGTGTCTTATTTCCCACTTGCAGTGGGCTTTCCAGCTACCTTTTCAACAGAGTTAAACTGGAAGCTTCTAAGTAAGTTTTTAAACAGTTTTATACTGGATTTGTATATCATTATCTGTGCATCTTATTCTTTATAGTAGTGTCTATTACATGCAGTTATATGAAAATGAGTGTATACTGTCCCTTTAAGCTAAAATTTGCCTTTCTAAAATTATTTGAGGGACTTCAAGAAAGATAATCTTACCGGACCAGAGAGCTTTAGAGAACCTGTTCCTTCATCTTCTTCAGAACAGTATTGTTCCAAGATATATTTCAAAACTAAGTCAGTAGTGTTGGCTTTAAATGTACATGCTTGCAATAAATAAACCACCCCTGCCATGCATTGCTGTGTTCAGTCTGTTACCTGCTTGTATTGCCACTGCAATATCATCAAAGACCATCCTTAAAGGGACACTGAACCCAAATGTTTTCTTTTGTGATTCAGATAGAGCATGACATTTTAAGCAATTTTCTAATTTACTCCTATTATCAAATTTTCTTTATTCTCTTGGTATCTTTATTTGAAATGCAAGAATGTAAGTTTAGATGCCGGATCATTTTTGATGAACAACCTGGGTTGTTCTTGCTGATTGGTGGATAAAGTCATCCAACAATAAAAAGTGCTGTCCAGAGTACTGAACCAAAAAAATTAGATGCCTTCTTTTTCAAATAAAGATAGCAAGAGAACGAAGAAAAATTAATAATAGGAGTAAATTAGAAAGTCGCTTAAAATTGCATGCTCTATCTGAATCACGAAATAAAAAATTTGGGTTCAGTGTCCCTTTAACTATTTCACCAAATGTTAAATGCATTTTTTGTTTTGTTCTAACCAAATGTTAATGAGCATGTTTATTTGCGCTGATGTTACAAGTTGAGAGATCACCATTTACACAATCACCACTTATTGATCTCTGTGCAGACAAGGTTCTCATAAAGAGAAAGTGTCTCCAGGAATTTGGGGCCTTTGGAGCAGCTTTGGCTGCATGAGTATGAGTTTGGGTTGTCTGATGACCCGAAAACAGAATATAAATATATAAATATATATATATATATACATATATATATATATATATATATATATATATATATATATATATATATATATATATATATATATATACCAGCACAAATAATTGGTGTAATAAAAATAGAAGATCAAATATTGAAAAAAATAGAGATAGTAAATATACTCCACTAATCTGAGCATCTAGCGTAATAGCTCCTATACAAAATGAAACTAAGTATAGTGAAAATTGCAACAATTATATTTGCCGATACAAATAGTCCTCCACAATGGATATATGACTATATATGAGAAGTATAGTACTTAATGTAAAACTGCCCCTGTCAACATTTGAGGTTGCAGACATAAAGAAGTAGCAGTCATAAGACTAGTGCTTCTGCTTTCCCTATGCTGAGCTGTTTTGGAGTTTTTAGATGCTGTTCACATTTAGGCCCTGTTGTAGGCCATTTTTCAGTGTGAAACCCACATATATTTGATAAATCTTTTTCAGGACACCCAGAAAATTTAAACAACACCATTATTTTATGTATGCATCATGAAATGTATGAAACCTGCAACAAAAAAAACAGTGTGTGTTCTTTTTCCCCAAAACTCTATATTAAGGGGTTATCCACATAAAAAGGTCCTTTCAATATAGTTATGTAACTTAGATCTGCACATAAGGGCTCATATAAGCCTTTCTATACAAATACATTGAGATTTATTCTTGCTAGTACAACAGGATAACCTGGCTATTAAAACTTATATACAAGGTTTATTTTAAATAAGGGATTAGGGGCTTTAAAACAATGAGACTTGGGGGTCTCTAGACCTTTTTGATGGCATGTTATAAAGGTATTTATATGTTAAGCATATTAAAACTAGTGTATTTTTTTCAATATGCTTAAACTTTAAGCCCAAAGAAACACACCATTTGAAAGAGCAAACAGTGGGTGTATGGAGTTTCTTGGTCTTCAGGGAGGTGAGATTGAGGGTTTTTATTACTAACTCCCCCATCCAACTCCCTTAAGCCATGTGGTCCTTCCCAGATCTTCCGGGTTTCCAGGGCTTTGTGACATCACCACACTCATGCATGGTGACTTCACTAGCATCCCTGGATTCACCGGAAGATGCCAGAGCTTTATACCACTAGCGATGCGGGAGAAGTGCAGAGGGGCAGTATGAGATCCAAAAGGTCCCCATCCCACACAAGGACATGGTGGTCATCATCAATGCTATTATTGTGTGGATGATGACTATGGTGCTGATTTATCATCGGTCTGTCCGATATGATCCGCTCAGCGGATCATGTCCAACAGACATTGATGAATTCTGACAGCATACGCTGTCGGAATTTATCATTGCATAAGCAGTTCTAGTAAACTGCTTGTGCAATGCCACCCCCTGCAGATTCGTGGCCAATCGGCCGCTAGGAGAGGGTATCAATCAGCCCCGATCGTATAGGATCGGGGCTGATTGCTGTCCACCGCCTCAGAGCAGACGGGCCAGTTATGGAGCAGCGGTCTTAACTGCTGTTTCCGGCAAGCCTGAAGTTTGATCATTTGGCCCCTATGTGTTGTCATTCTAACTTAAGGAGTGAAACAGCTTTATAAATGGGAGCCACAATATTTTATTATTGTGTGCTCCAATTTTGGGCTAAATTACAACTGGAACGCAATAGATAGAGCAAGGTGCATTTTGAGTGTGGTCTCATGCAAAGAATAATGCACATTCGGGAATAAAAAGTGGATGGTCAAATAATTTAACCTAAGCGTTTAACACAGCCAAAATGTTTTTTTAGAATGCAGTATACTTTTAATGGATAGTGTAGTGCCCATTGCGCTCATAGTGGAAGCTTAGGTTTTGTGCTTGAGAACTACCCAAAATACCTATTTGAGACCTGAAGTAAATGATTATCACTTGCTAGTTTGCATAACAAAACATATGCTAATGCTGTGAAAAATAAGACATGCACCACGAAATAAAAAACAATAAAAAATATAGACAAAAAAGTCCTCTAGTGCAGGCCCCTGGGAGCCGCTGTGCTAAGCCTCCTATTAGCACGGCTGGGGTTCTGTGAAGAAGAGGACCAGGTTAGCATGGCTCTCTAGTGTGCTAAAGGTAAGTAGAAAGCTACAGGTGAACTTTTTCACCTGTAGCTTTGGAACATTTACATTTGTTTAATTGAAAACGAATATAAATGTTCTAAGAATACTCACTATTAATTTAGTTTAAAAATCTCATTCCAGATTCACTGTTTACTCTAATCACTGTCACATAATAGAGATGGTTAGAATCGCTATTTTCTTGTACAGGGCCGACTTTCAGCTCTCCAAGTAAACACTGAATTTTGTAATTCAGTGTTTACATTGGAGCGGCTGAGAAGATGAGCTGAGCATGTGCAATGCAATGACCCCTCTAGAGTGGGCATTGAGAAATACTTATAGAGCGAATGGGACAACTCTATTTGTCACTACAATAAAGTCTGATGAAAGGGGGCAGAGAAATAAAACAATTACGGAACAATACTAGTTGTACATTTATTAAACAAAACAAACAAAAAATCTGGTGATTCACTTCTAGTACATTTATACTATGTAATGTTAAGTTTTAATCAATTATAATTTATCATCACTTTAAATTTCATTAAAATAGTATAGGGCAGGACTAAATGAAGAATTCTAGTAGTAGAGTGGATTATTTTCACTTGTTTCAATCGATATCTAAAAATTAATTTTATGTGGGAGAAGTTTATTGCATGAGGAATTTAAAGCACTCACACTATCTGATAGATACAAAAATATTTTCAAAAACATATATACAGTGAGCAAAATTTTTAAAGCCTTCTGAAATTTGTAAACCCTCACACTTGTGCACAGTGAAACAGGCAAAACACACGTGGTATTGTCATAGCAACACATAAACAAAAATAGCAATACAGTGCTGCTGGAGTTGAACATTACCTCTGGTATAACAATAGGGACTAAGGTTAGTACAAAGTAATTCCCTGTCCTATGAGGGCCTACTCAGCAACCTTGCTAACAGTGCCTTCTATTGATAGGGGATGATGAATACAGCCCCATGGGATGGCAAAAATTAGATGTAAACCTGCAGCCAGCACAGGTTAATTTCACTGCTACCCATGGTCTGGGTAAAGGTGAACTGGTCAATCCAACACCCTCTCTTATTGGACAGAGAACAGTAGAGTGGCTCCCCCAGTTCTTTAACTACAGCACACACTATCCAATTCAGAGAACTACTTTCAACAACTGGATTGGAGTGCATGAGATGATGTTACATCATTCAAGGCACTAAGGCCCAAAGAAAGTGACTGAGGGAAACAGAGCATCAAAGACCCTCCCTAGAACAGAAGAGCAGCTTTTGTTTTGCAACAGTCCACAGTCCAGTACAGTTGGTCTTTTAGCACATTATAAGCACATTATGTAGCTGCAGTGCAGGATTCTGTCAGCAGAGGGAGCCTGCTATCCGCTTCATCAGTGATGTTCGCACTTTACTGTGTGCAAGGGGAATGAAGTAACTGTGCTGCACATGCCAGATGCACACTCCCTTGCAGGTCCTGTGGCATGCCTCATAATTGGATGACTAAAGTTAATTTGCAATAGGATGTGGCTACTATAGAAATTTTAAGGTAAAATATCTTTACACCATGTAGAGGTTTTCAGATGATATTTACTAGTCAGCTATTTACAAATATGCTGAATCACTTATAAGTTTCAGGTTATTCAACCTAGAAAGTAATAAAGCTCTCTGAGCAAGACCTAATTTTCCAAACAGGATACCAGGAGATTTTTCCGGTGGGCTGCAGCAGCTGGGGCTGGAAAGATATAATTTAAAGGGGTGATTAATGGTTGCAATTGGGCTTTAGAGTGTAACAACAATTTGGCACTTTTGTAAATACAGACTAATATAATATAATTAAGAAACAAAATATTGGTTGAAGGAGTATTCCATATATTCCCTTTGAAAAAAATGGGGTGTGCACTTTATACTGGAAAATAGGGCTGGTCTCCAAATTTCTAGGGCTGCATTTTATTCCCAGTCCAGCCCTGTCTTTGACATACAGAATCTCACAGACAGAAGACAAGTTAAAGGGACATGAACCCTATGATTCAGATAGAGAAAACAATTTTAAACAACATTCCTATTTACTTCTATTATCTAATTTGCTTCATACGCTAGATATCTTCTGTTGAAGAAATAGCAATGCACATGGGTGAGCCAATTAAATGAGGCATCTATGTGCAGCCACCAATCAGCATCTACTGAGCCTATCTAGATATGCAACTGCAGTGATAAGAATAAAAGCATCTTTTAACCTGAACTTTTCGGAAGTTGTCTTTTTATGTATGTTCAGCAAGGAACATCGCTACATTGAGTCCATATCCACAGAGTGGTTACATTTGGAGTACAGCTGGGACCGAGCCAGAGAGATTGGAGATCTAGCTGACTAACGAGTCAGACCAGTGTACTAGCCACTGTTGAGTGTTAGTCCGCCTGCTGGCACCGGTCAAGAGTACGGTGCAACACCTTCTGGTAAGCCTCTTATTTTACACCTTTAAGCGGCATCTTCTAGACCTATTTACACTATGAGGCGCCACCTCTCTTTTCTTTGAATACTTAGATTGTCCCACGCACGGGGAACAAGAGGAGTGGCCTCCTTTTTCAGAAACCCTCAAGACGATTGTTTGCATTCATCGGCCTATCGATATTTGGGTGAACTTTTTTCTTTTTGGCAACACCTATGTACATTTCCTAATTTGGATATCAGATAGACTAACGCACCAATCACCAGCATTGGTTTACAAGAGTGCGTCCTTCCAAGTTACCCCTCTGGGAATTGTTAACTTTTTTTTTCTGTCAGTTAAGCACTAGATTATGAGAAGATCGCTAACTGTTTCGTGCAAGCGAAAAGGGGTTTATTGTGGCTCTTTGTGCACATCGTTGAAAGTAAAAATGTTCGCTTGAGCGCAATTGAATTTAACGCACGTCAGGCAACTTCAGAGCTCTGATGAACTGTTATTCAAGTCAAAAAAGTTGCACAAAACACATAAAAAATACATTTAAAAGTACAGTTGCACTCATAACACTGTCTAGAGTGGGCATTGAGAAATATGTATAGAGAGGGTGGGACTACTCTATACATCACTACAATACTGAAAGTCAGATGAAAGAGGACAGAGAAATAAAATGATTATGAAGCAGTACTAATTATACATTTATTAAAGAAAACATCAATGTTAAAAAACAAACAAAAACAAAACGTGATTTACTTCTAGTACACTTATACTATATAATGCTGTTTTAATCAATTAACATTTTACATCACTTTATGTTTCATTAAAATAGTATGGGACAGGACTAAATGAAGAACTCTAGTATGTGGGGGATATTTATCAAGCCGTCAACCGCAAATACGCTGGAATTCCGCAGCGTAATTGTGGCGAGCTTGATTCAACCTAGTTATCAAAGCCTACAGACTGGCAAAATTTCAAATTTGTGACGTAACATATTATCTGCCGGTCTCAATCGATGCTTACATCATTACAGATGTTCACAATATACATCCGGCACTATAATTTTTTAAAGTTATCAAATAGTTAACAGGTACGCTCGTGGCTATTTTGGCCCAGCGTACCTGGTTTTCAATCCGCCACCCTGGAGGTCGTAGATACCATAGGAATCAATGGGAGTCTGAAAGCAGCGAAAGCTTATGCTCGATGCTGCCAGATATCCTATTGATATCTATGGTAGAAAACCAGTTACGTTTACACCTAACACCCTAACATCGCCGCCACCTAAATAATGTTATTAACCCTATCCCGCCGCTTCCAGAAGCCACCGCAACCTAAATAAGGTTATTAACCCCTATCCCTCCACTTACGGACCCCGCTGCAACTAAATAAAGTTATTAACCCCTATTCCGAAGCTCCCGGACCCCGCCGCCACTAAATAATTGTATAACCCCTATCCCGCCGCTCCCAGACCCTGCCACCACTAAATAAATGTATTAACCCCTAAACCTCTGGCCTCCCACATCACTACCATTAACAAAACCTATTAACCCCTAAACCGCCAGCCCCCAACATCGCCATAAACTAAATTAAGCTATTAACCCCTAAACCTAACAACCCGCTAACTTTACATTAAAATTACAACATCCCTATCTTATAATAAATTAAAACTTACCTTTAGAATTAAAATAAACTATATCAAACTATTAATTAATCTACCCTAACTATTATACTACAATTACATTAAACTAGCAATTAAATTAACTATATTACATATTAAAAAACTCTAACCCTACTCAAATTATTAAAGTATACTATTAAAAATTGCTAAGTAATAAAAAGAAAACAAACACTAAGTTACAAAAACAAACAAACACTAAGTTACAAAAAAAACCCATAGTATCAAAAATAAAAACGATTTACACCGAATCTAATAGCCCTATCAAAATAGAAAAGCCCCCCCAAAATAAAAAACCCTTACCTACAATAAACTACCAATGGCCCTTAAAATAGCCTTTTGCAGGGCATTGCCCCAAAGAAATCAGCTCTTTTACCTGTAAAAAAATATGCAAACACCCCCCAACAGTTAAACCCACCACCCACCCAACCAACCCCCCCCAAATAAAAAGCTCCCCATTGCCCTGAAAAGGACATTTGTATGGGCATTGCCCTTAAAAGGGCATTTAGCTCTTTTACCTGCCCAGACCCTACTCTAAAAATAAAACCCACCCAAAAACCCTTAAACAAACCTAACACTAACCCCCGACAATTTACTTACAGTTTTTGAAGTTCCACTTCAGGGATCCATCCAGCTGGCAAGAAGTCTTCATCCGGGCGGCCTCTTCTATCTTCATCTATCCTGCGAAGTCTTCATCCATGCGGCCTCTTCTATCTTCATCCATCCAGCGTGGAGTGGGTCCATCCTGAAGACATCCGGCGTGGAGCTCCTCTTCAATACAGTCACCGCCATAAACTGGAACTTGAATGCAAGTGACGTCATCCAAGATTGGCTGAAAGGTTCCAATCGGCCAATAGGACTAGAGCTGCTAAAATCCTATTGGCTGTTCCAATCATCCAATAGGATTTGAGCAGCTCTCATCCTATTGGCTGTTCCAATCAGCCAATATGATTGAGCTCTCATCCTATTGGCTGATTGGAACAGCCAATAGGATGAGAGCTGCTCAAATCCTATTGGCTGATTAGAACAGTCAATAGGATCTTAGCAGCTCTAATCCTATTGGCTGATTGGAACCTTTCAGCCAATAGAAATGCAAGGGATGCCATCTTGGATGACATCACTTGCATTCAAGTTCCAGTTTACGGCAGCGACCGTTTGAAGAGGAGCTCCATGCGGGATGTCTTCAGGATGGACCTACTCTGTGCCGGATGGATGAAGATAGAAAAGGCCACATGGATGAAGACTTCGCCGGACGGATGAAGATAGAAGAGGCCGCCCGGATGAAGACTTCTTGCTCACTGGATGGATCCTTCAAGCGGAACTTCAAAAACTGTAAGTGGATCGTCGGGGGTTAGTGTTAGTAGGGTTTATTTAAGGGTTTTTTGGGTGGGTTTTATTTTTAGAGTAGGGTCTGGGCAGGTAAAAGAGCTAAATGCCCTTTTAAGGGCAATGCCCATACAAATACCATTTTCAGGTCAATGGGGAGCTTAATTTTTTTAGATAGGCTTTTTATTTTAGGGGGTTGGTTGGGTGGGTGGTGGGTTTTAACTGTTGGGGGGTGTTTGTATATTTTTTTACAGGTAAAATAGCTGATTTCTTTGGGGCAATGCCCAGCAAAAGGCCCTTTTAAGGGCCATTGGTAGTTTATTGTAGGCTAGGGTTTTTTTATTTTTGTGGGCTTTTTTATTTTGATAGGGCTATTAGATTAGGTGTAATTCGTTTTTATTTTTGATACTGTGGGTTTTTTTTGTAACTTAGTGTTTGTTTTTTGTAACTTAGTGTTTGTTTGTTTGTTTTTGTAACAGTAATTTTTAATAGTATATTTAATTTGAGTAGGGTTAGGGTTTTTTAATACGTAATATAGTTAATTTAATTGTTAGTTTAATGTAATTGTAGTATAATAGTTAGGGTAGGTTAATTAATAGTTTAATATAGTATATTTTAAATCTAAAGGTAAGTTTTAATTTATTATAAGATAGGGATGTTGTAATTTTAATGTAAAGTTAGGGGATTGTTAGGTTTAGGGGTTAATAGCTTAATTAAGTTTATGGCGATGTGGGGGGCTGGCGGTTTAGGGGCTAATAGGTTTAGTTAATGGTAGTGATGTGGGAGGCCAGAGGTTTAGGGGTTAATACATTTATTTAGTGGTGGCAGGGTCTGGGAGTGGCAGGATAGGGGTTAATACATTTATTTAGTGGCAGCGGGATCCGGGAGTGGTGGAATAGGGGTTAATAACTTTATTTAGTTGCAGTGGGGTCCGGGAGCGAGGATAGGGGTTAATAACTTTATTTAGGTTGCGGCGGGTCCGGGAGAGGAGAGCGTATTGAGGTTTGTGGCCGCGATGTTAGGCGATGTTAGGCGAGTGTATTGGTGCCGGCGAATGCAGCATAGTTGAGGCTTTGATAAATATCCCCCTTAGAGTGGATTATTTTACGTGGGAGATATCTATTACATGAGGAATTAATGCACTCGCACTATCTGACGTGCATATGACAGCACACACTAGACTATCACCTGAATGCTAAAAAATAACTTGTAATATCAGGGCACCAATAGAATTGATATTAATGTTAAGCTACAATACTGCTAATATTTTTCCTCTCCACTTGTAACCTACCCCTTTATATATTTTTGGCTTGCTTTTAATATTTGCTGCTATCTACCCAAGATATGGGTGCCAGATAATCCTTTTTGGTTACATCTATTTATGTTTGTGCTTAAAAACTACTGGAGTTTGCATCTATTCTTTTCTATAATATTAGCCCTTATCAAGAATGAGCACCCAGTTTGTTCTTTGAGTGTTGGCCAGAGTGATAGATAGATAGATAGATGATGTGATAGATAGATAGATAGATAGATAGATAGATACTAAAATGTACTCAAAAACATATATACAGCAAGCCGATTGTTTAAAACCTTCTGAAAAGTGTAAACCCTCACACTTGTGCACTGTGAAATAGGCAAAATACACATGTGGTGTTGCCATGGCAACACATAAACAAAAAAGCAATACAGTCCTGCTGCAGTTGGACATTACTAATGGTATAACAATAGGAAGCAAGTTGAGTACTATGTGAGTACAAAGTGATTCCCTGTCCTTTGGGGGCCTGCTCAGCAACCAGCTTGACAGTGCCTCTTCTCAATAGCAGATAATAGCACAACCTGGATGTAAACCTGCAGCCAGCAAAGGTTCCCTTCACTGCTACCTACCCATGGTCTGGGTAAAGGTGAACTGACAGATCCAGTGCCCTTTCTCTTTTGACAGAGAAAAGTAGAGTGGCTCCCCAGGTTCTTTCCCCACAGCCCACTCTATCCACTACAGAGAATCGGAGAGATTTATTTAAGATTTTTTTCAAATGTTCAGTGTCGTCCATGCAGACATTTGGTTCAGATGAATATTGGATTCGGATTTATTAGCAGTAATTCCAATGGGAACAGCTGTTATAGACAATATTAATAAAGATTTCACATTATAGGATTTGAACAAATAAAAGAACCTATCTTGCAATGTTAAAAAACATACAACTCCTGTATGACTAAAATCCAGCATTTAATACCTGACCGTCTCTCCTTAACATCAGTCATTAGAACTATGGCAGAATTGGATAGGGGACGATGGATAAATGAATGTTAAGACCCCCTGTACATCATTACAAACTAATGAGCTTATTAACCAAACAATATAACTCTTTACCTCCTATTCCTGCACCTTTTTTTGGTGCCAAATGGCATGAATATATGAATAAATCTAATAAATTAAGCAATCATTCATTATTCACGCACTTGCATGATTCAGAAAGAGCATGACCTTTAAAGTCGTCAATCCCCGGCCCAACATAATAACACCTTTATAAAACTACTTACTTATATAAATAAGACTTACACACAAAACTTTTGGTATAAAATTGGCTGCAGCCATTTTATTAATAACAATAATTTAAATATTAAATATTACTAATATAATAAAACATTTTAAACAGAACATACCTAATGTTCTTAATTAACATTAAACATTAAACATATTGCCAATTCCCCACAGCGGTGCTAGTTCCTAAACCCACAAAAAACAACATGGCCGTCATTCAAAAAACTGGACTCAACTATATCCACGTTGAGTCCATACCAAGCACACCTCCACTTTAATAGGGAACCCCTTGTCCCTATAATAAACCAGTTGCCCGCTCACCCCATGGAGAGGCAACTTCTTAAAATCCACCAAATCACTTGGCCATATTGCTTAAAATATTTGGCTGGGAACTAGCACCCCCGCCTTCCTGCGACAATCACAAAACAAGGAAGGAACACCACATATTCAGGGAGGGAGGGAGCACTTTTCAAAACAATTTTTCTGACAAGCTGATGACAGACTCTCCCGCTCTTTTCTTAAAGGGACAGTCAAGTATAAATTAAACTTTCATCATTCAGATAGGACTTGTAATTTTAATTGACTTTCCAATTTACTTTTATCATCAAATTTGCTTTTTTCTCTTGGTATTCTTAGTTTAAACTAAACATAGGTAGGCTCATATGCTAATTTCTAAGCCTTTGAGGGCTGCCTCTTATCACAGGCTTTTTAAATCTCTTTTCAACACAAAGAGACAGAAAGTACACGTGGGCTATATAGATAACACTGTGTTCAGGCACAGAAAGTTATTTAAGATCTAGCACAATACAATGCTAAATTTAAGACAATAGATAATAAACAGTCACAGTCATGTGATCAGGGGGCTGGAAGAAGGTTCCTAGATACAAGGTAATCACAGAGGTAAAAAGTACATTAATATAACTGTGTTGGTTATGCAAAACTGGGGAATGAGTAATAAAGGGATTATCTATCTTTTAAAACAATAACAATTCTATGGTTGACTGTCCCTTTAAGTACGCCGTGGTGCGTGCTAACCCCGCCCATTACCCCTTAATACCCAATCAGAAAAAAACAGGCCTATTCCTCCAAAGGTCAAGGCCCCTTCCCGTTACTCCGCTCCCAGGGGCTCCTTGACCTTTAAAGTCGGCAATCCCCGGCCCAACATAATAACACCTTTATAAAACTACTTACTTATATAAATAAGACTTACACACAAAACTTTTGGTATAAAATTGGCTGCAGCCATTTTATTAATAACAATAATTTAAATATTAAATATTACTAATATAATAAAACATTTTAAACAGAACATACCTAATGTTCTTAATTAACATTAAACATTAAACATATTGCCAATTCCCCACAGCGGTGCTAGTTCCCAAACCCACAAAAAACAACATGGCCGTCATTCAAAAAACTGGACTCAACTATATCCACGTTGAGTCCGTACCAAGCACACCTCCACTTTAATAGGGAACCCCTTGTCCCTATAATAAACCAGTTGCCCGCTCACCCCAATGCAGAGGCAACTTCTTAAAATCCTCCAAATCACTTGGCCATATTGCTTAAAATATTTGTCTGGGAACTAGCACCCCCGCCACCGACTGGTCTGCTCAAGCAGCCCAGTCCCGCCAAACCCCAAATTTTCCCCAAAGCTTCTTTGATATCAAACAAAAATAGCTGCAGCCCAAATTGATTGAAATGAACCCCATCTTTTAGATAAAATTCATCAGCCCCTTCAACTTCAAAATCAGGGTGGAAAACAACACCTCCCCAACCTTCTTACAAAGGAACTAATTATTTTATTAATTTTTTTACTGCTCCTTTCAAGTTTTTCATAATCCCAGGCCGATCCCCAAACCAGCCGTGGAGTAATGTGTGACCAAATTATCTTTATCTCAGGATGAAGATCTTTAATATTGCCCAAATCTCTTTTAATTCTTCTGACTAGTTCTTTTTGTGGAATAATACCCAAATCATTCCCCCCCAAATGCAACACTAAAACATCAGGGTGATGGAAAACCTTACTGTATTCAACAAATACTGGAAACAAAAGCTCCCAACACATGCCCCTAATCCCAAACCATTTGACTTCCCATTGACCAACTGGACACCCGAGCTGCAGGCCGCCCATTTTCTTACTGGCCTCAGCATTGGCCCAATAAATAAATGAATGCCCCATCACCCATCACCCATACGATCCTCACACCTGAAAATACAAGAAAATAAAAGAAAAACATTCAGGATGCTATTTGCTCTCAAATCAGGCCTAAGATAAGATTTATAACGATTTGATCCCCATCTCCCAATCTGTTTCACTATATCCTCCCTCAAACCTAGTATAGAAGCCTCAGTAGCGGCCCCTATACAAAATGAATGAGACCCAAAATCCAATGGATTAAGGACCAATAACCCAATTGATCCTTTCAAAATGGTTCTAAATTAATACTGTGACAAAAAGGAACCATCAGAATGAATTAATAACGGGCCATCTTGCGTAGGCCGTATGGCCCCATAATGCAAAAATACCTGACAAGGACATACTACTGACCCATTAGGGAATAGAACTATATTCTTGCCTTATTTATAAATGTCAGTTTTACTACTCTTCAATAAAATTTCAACCCTAATTTCATCCCATATCACATCTTCTTTCTGTAAACCCCCAGAAACCCTTCTGCTTGGGATTACTAATTCCGATATCCGGAAGGCCCCGAAAAAGGCTAAAACAAAGGCCGTTCGAAACAATATTTCAAATGCTGATGAACAAATATAAGACAGCACTACCCAAATCTTTTCCAGCAACGTAAATGTAATAGGCCTTCTCTTATCTATATTCTTCGCCTTCTTTTTCAAACCCTTAAGGACCTGACGTACGCAAAAAACTTTTGTAATATCACACATACCCAATAAACGAAATCTAAAGGCTAATGCCGCCAATCTTTTATCCATATTGGATGCTGACAAACCCAAAGCTCCCCAATGCCACATCCATTCCAATAAGCAACCCGTGACATCATCAGTCCCTTCCTTAAGTTCAGCCTAACCTAACCACATTTCCCATTCTCTCCAGACTGATATGTAAGAAGACCAAGTACCTGGAGCCAAAGAATTTTTAACTAACTCAGCCAGTCCTCCTCCCCAAGCCTCCATAACTGATCCGGGAAACTCACTCCGACTGCATCGGCCTGAGGCGCTAGCTCCCGAAAATGTCTCCACTGTGAACGAGATAAAGCATCTGCTATCAAATTACACTTACCAGGGATATGTTTTGCCCTGACAAAAACATTCATACTCAAACATTTTAAAACCAGCACTCTCAGTAATCGAAAAACTGGCAGGGAGGAAACAGATAACGAGTTGATAGCAGAAACAACACCCATATTATCCGTGTGGAATAATATAGATTTATTAACCAAATCACCCTCCCAAACAAATAAAGCTACCAATATCAGAAACAGTTCAAGAAATATCAGGTTTCGAGTTAAACCAAGGCTCACCCAATCCTGAGGCCACACATCCGCACACCAATGGCCCTGAAAATATGCCCCAAAACCAACACCGCCAGCTGCATCAGTTACCAAATCCAAATCAACATTGGAAACCCGAGCTTCCATGAAGATTGCAGCTCCATTAAAAATTTTAAGGAACTCTAACCAAACCCTCAAATCATCTTTGGGCCCTTTTTTAACCCTCACAAAATGACGAGGCTTGCTTACACCAGATGTGGCCAATGAAATTCTCCTGGAAAACACTCTTCCAATGGGAATGATTCTGCAAGCAAAATTCAATTTCCCCCAACAGTGATTGCATTTCCCGCAAAGTCACCTTACGAACACCCAGAAACCTCTGAATCATTTCCGACAAATCCACAATCTTTTCCCTCGGCAACCTACATTCCATCTTAGCCGAATCGATTGTTATCCCCAAAAAATTAAGGGCCGTAACTGGACCCTCAGATTTTTCCATTGCAATAGGAACCCCGAATTCAGATGCCATTAAATAAAAACAATCCCTCAACTTCAAACAAACATCCGACTCAGGAGGACCCACAAACAAAAAGTCATCGAGATAATGTACAATAGAAGAAAATCCTGACTTAACCTTAACAACCCATTCCAAAAAGGAACTAAAACACTCAAACAATGAACAGGAAATGGAACACCCCATCGGAAGACAAAGGTCCACATAAAAAACTCCATCAAAACAGCAACCCAAAAGGTAGTGAGAAGAAGGATGAACCGGAAGCAACCGAAAAGCTGCTTCGATATCAACCTTAGCCAGCCAAGCAAACTGACCCGCTTCCCTAACCATCTTAACCGCCAGGTCGAAAGATGCATAGGACACTGACGATAATTCATCCGGAATGCCATCATTCACGGACCCACCTTTTGGGAAAGACAGGTGGTGAATAAGTCGGAATTTACCCGGATCCTTCTTAGGTACCACACCCAAAGGTGAAATACGCAAATGAGGGATTGGGGATTTAAAAAGGCTCCGCCATTCGACCCAACAAAACCTCCTTCTCAAGTTTACTCTTTACAACATCTGGCCATTCCCTAGCTGACTTCAGATTGCCTCTATAATAAACAACACCCCAGAAGATGGAATTTTAAAACCGTATTCAAAGCCGTGCCACAATAACAAAGCTTTTTCCCTAAAACCCTTTTGTTTAGCGTAAAGTACGAGCCACAGCTCCATCCCGCTTAACCTCACCGGAGTTACTCCCTTTTTCAGGCAACTCCTGGGCTCTACCCAATTTGTTCTTTCTGAAACACTTGGAGAATGGGTGAGCACCCCCGCACCCCGAACACTCATGTCTAAATTTACAAGCTGATCCCCATTTGCAACCTTTCTCATTGAAAGCGAAGCAGAAACCCTTTTTAACTGTTGTCGACGACCGACTCTGGAGCAACTCGCCGGCTCCCCCACGAAAAGGTTGCGCCATTTCATCTCAGGCTTAACCGACAAACGTTGCCTAAATTGCTCATCATAAACCCACCAAGCCATACCCCCATATGTTCTCTGAGCAGCAGCAACTTCATCTAAATAACAAAAAAGAGCCACTCCATGTTCAGGAAACTTACCAGCAAACACACTGGCATAAATAACAAAAGCTTGAAACCAATTGGTAAAGGTTTTTGTGGTAGTTTTCTGTACCGTTTTTTCCTCTCCTCTTCCTCCTTTTTTGACGCATCTTTCTTTGAATCCTCAGGTATTTCAAAAGATTGGTCAAGCGGTAAAAGTGAAAATAATTCAATAAATTCCCTCTTCCAGATCTTTTCCCTTAACTCAACCGTCAAGTGCATACCTAAAGGCCCGATAGAACACAAACAAGACCTAGCCAAAGCCGTATCAGCAATTTTGAGTTCAGGGCCCCCCAACCCTTTATTCTCAATATTAACAGCTTTTGACTGGGGCAATCCAACTGCCTGTGCCTGAATTGCTGACCCTTCACCTTTAGTGGCCTCAACAGAACCCACAACTGACACATTTGGCAATGCAGATCCAGGAGGAACCCAAGAATTGGCGACTCCTCCTGAAACTTTAGCACCTTCTAACTTAGCTAACAACTCCCTTAAACCCGCTACCACAGTTACTGATATAGAATCAACATTCACCCCAACTTTTTCAACCCCAACATTCAATTCCCCAGTACCAGTTCCAAAAACCCTCATTACCTGTTCCATGATCCTGAGCCGCAGGGGACTGATCCACTTGAGATGCAGCCTTGACCTTCTCCCTAATCTGGAACCCAGAAGCCCTAGGTTCCGTAATAGCCATCTCCTGTTGACTTCTTTCAGCCTGTAAAACAGAAACATGTGACAAACCCCCCGATGGCGCCCATAAACCAACACCCCTCCTAGCCGTAGACATACCCAACCCACTATCAGCCAAAACCCCTCTACCCTTCTTAGGAGCTGTAACCCCAGACACTGCTACCCTTGAATCCCCATACCTCTTGCGCTGTCTACCTCTACATTGTATTCTCCCATTCCCAGACCTGTTTGGACGTTGAACAGAATTAACCTGTATTACTATGACCCCTTCTCAAATCCCCTTGATGGCCAAAATTAAGATTGCTGGCCGTACTCACCCCTGCTTCATCTCCCTTCGAATTAGAACGTCCCGACATCGGAACGCCGTCCTCTATATCAAGCCTGATATTATCCGTCCAAGATTCCTGCAGGCCATAAGCTTCCCCACTCAGGCCGTCATTTCCCACCACCAGAAAACCAGGAGGATTCACAGGCCGTGACCCAATCTCATTCCCTTCTGAAAAATAAGCATTATTAGAAACAGGCAAATTTTCGACCACATCAACATTCCCACCCCTCAAATTTCTTATCTCATCCCCTAAAATTAAATCGCTTGATGCCCTAACTGCTGGCCTAAACTGGCAAAGAGGACCAACCGCTCGAGGAGAAGGAGGTATAAAATCCTCCTCAGAGGAATCTAAACATAAAGTTAAATCCTCCTCGCCAGCACCAGCTTCCGCATCAGGCTGATTCTCAATTAATTCATCCCCCCTAACTCTTTCATCAAACACTTGAAAAGTCTGCTCCTCAAAACTGCTACTAGGCCTCAAAACCTGGGCCGTCCTTGAAACTTTATGTACCTGCACTTCTACCACATGAGATAAAACAGACGAGCCTGAAACCCCTGCATCCCTTCTATCCTCGACTCTCTGTCTTTCTACTACATCTACTGACCTAACGCTATCTGCTTGCTCATTACCAACCCTCTCTAAACTAGGCATCAACGAGCCGTCACCTTTATTAACTTGCCGCCTTCCTTTACTAGACTCTTTCTGGCCGAAAACGGCCGTCTTACCCTGAGGCAAAGAATCACCCTCTTTTCCAGAAACTATCACTTGTTCCAGCACAGAAACACTGCTGCAGGCTGGTATAACAGGCTGCCTGGTCTCCGCTTCAACCTGCCGACTCCCAGAACCGGAACCTGTTCTCTTCTTCATGGTCGACTTTACCCCCGGACTGGGGCTGGATCTCCTGCGGCCACCGGTACTTCCTTCAGAATCCGGATCCAGACGAACCGGAGGCCTGGAACGCCTTACCGGTCTAGGAGAAGCAGCCTCTTTAGCCACCATCTCTCCAGTATCCGGAACCAACAGTGGATGGAGCTTTTCTTCGAGCCAGGTAGGGCCCCTTTTTACTGCTTCCTCTTTAAGCTGCTCTAATAGAGCATCAAACTGCGCCATAGCAATATCCAAAACTCAAATGAATGAGCACTTTTTAAAACTATTTTTCTGACAAGCTGATGACAGACTCTCCGCTCTTTTCTTAAGTACGCCGTGGCGCATGCTAACCCCGCCGATTACCCCTTAATACCCAATCAGAAAAAACCAGGCCTATTCCTCCAAAGGTTACCCGTTACTCCGCACTCCCAGGGGCTCCTTGTACTTCTAAAACACTTTAAATTTACTTCTTTTTTGAAATGTACTTTGTTCTTTTGGTATCCATTGTTGAAAAAGAATATGTAGATATACTACACTAGTGGGAGTTTGTTGGTGATTGGTGCCTGCACAAATGTGTCTCTTGTGATTGGCTGATGACCAGCTATAGGGTGGTAAATAAAAGGAAACAAGGTTTTGCCATAATAAAAAATGTAAATAAAACTGATGGAAAAAATAAATCGAAATTTGTTATAACAATTTAAATTTTCTTTTAAAGATAAGAGTGTAAGTTTTCAATCAAATGTTTAAAAGCAAGAGAATTCATAACTTAAACTGCCTTTGCTCTTGGGAGCTCTGTATGACATCATCATTGACATGACAAAGTGAAAATTATAGTGGCCTAGATTTGGAGTTTGGCGGTAAAAGGGCTGTTAACGCTCCGCGGGTTTTTTTCTGGCCGCACCATAAATTTAACTCTGGTATCGAGAGTTTAAACAAATGCTGCGTTAGGCTCCAAAAAAGGAGCGTAGAGCATTTTTACCGCAAATGCAACTCTCGATACCAGAGTTGCTTACGGACGCGGCCAGCCTCAAAAACGTGCTCGTGCACGATTCCCCCATAGGAAACAATGGGACTGTTTGAGCTGAAAAAAAACCTAACACCTGCAAAAAAGCAGCGTTCAGCTCCTAACGCAGCCCCATTGTTTCCTATGGGGAAACACTTCCTACGTCTGCACCTAACACTCTAACATGTACCCCGAGTCTAAACACCCCTAACCTTACACTTATTAACCCCTAATCTGCCGCCCCGCTATCGCTGACCCCTGCATATTTTTTTAACCCCTAATCTGCCGCTCCGTAAACCGCCGCAACCTACGTTATCCCTATGTACCCCTAATCTGCTGCCCTAACATCGCCGACCCCTATATTATATTTATTAACCCCTAATCTGCCCCCCTCAACGTCGCCGACACCTGCCTACACTTATTAACTCCTAATCTGCCGAGCGGACCTGAGCGCTACTATAATAAAGTTATTAACCCCTAATCCGCCTCACTAACCCTATCATAAATAGTATTAACCCCTAATCTGCCCTCCCTAACATCGCCGACACCTACCTTCAATTATTAACCCCTAATCTGCCGAGCGGACCTCACCGCTACTATAATAAATGTATTAACCCCTAAAGCTAAGTCTAACCCTAATACTAACACCCCCCTAAGTTAAATATAATTTACATCTAACGAAATAAATTAACTCTTATTAAATAACTTATTCCTATTTAAAGCTAAATACTTACCTGTAAAATAAATCCTAATATAGCTACAATATAAATTATAATTACATTATAGCTATTTTAGGATTAATATTTATTTTACAGGGAACTTTTTAATTATTTTAACCAGGTACAATAGCTATTAAATAGTTAAGAACTATTTAATAGTTACCTAGTTAAAATAATAACAAATTTACCTGTAAAATAAATCCTAACCTAAGATATAATTAAACCTAACACTACCCTATCAATAAATTAATTAAATAAACTACCTACAATTACCTACAATTAACCTAACACTACACTATCAATAAATTAATTAAACACAATTCCTACAAATAAATACAATTAAATAAACTAGCTAAAGTAAAAAAAATAAAAAAGAACTAAGTTACAAAAAATAATAAAATATTTACAAACATAAGAAAAATATTACAACAATTTTAAACTAATTACACCTACTCTAAGCCCCCTAATAAAATAACAAAGCCCCCCAAAATAAAAAATTCCCTACCCTATTCTAAATTAAAAAAGTTACAAGCTCTTTTACCTTACCAGCCCTGAACAGGGCCCTTTGCGGGGCATGCCCCAAGGATTTCAGCTCTTTTGCCTGTAAAAAAAAACATACCATACCCCCCCCCCAACATTACAACCCACCACCCACATACCCCTAATCTAACCCAAACCCCCCTTAAATAAACCTAACACTAAGCCCCTGAAGATCTTCCTACCTTGTCTTCACCATACCAGGTTCACCGATCCGTCCTGGCTCCAACATCTTCATCCAACCCAAGCGGGGGTTGGCGATCCATCATCCGGTGCTGAAGAGGTCCAGAAGAGGCTCCAAAGTCTTCCTCCTATCCGGCAAGAAGAGGACATCCGGACCGGCAAACATCTTCTCCAAGCGGCATCTTCAATCTTCTTCCATCCGGTGCGGAGCGGGTCCATCTTGAAGCAGGCGACGCGGATCCATCCTCTTCTTCCGTTGTCTCCCGACGAATGACGGTTCCTTTAAGGGACGTCATCCAAGATGGCGTCCCTCGAATTCCGATTGGCTGATAGGATTCTATCAGCCAATCGGAATTAAGGTAGGAATTTTCTGATTGGCTGATGGAATCAGCCAATCAGAATCAAGTTCAATCCGATTGGCTGATCCAATCAGCTAATCAGATTGAGCTCGCATTCTATTGGCTGTTCCGATCAGCCAATAGAATGCGAGCTCAATCTGATTGGCTGATTGGATCAGCCAATCGGATTGAACTTGATTCTGATTGGCTGATTCCATCAGCCAATCAGAAAATTCCTACCTTAATTCCGATTGGCTGATAGAATCCTATCAGCCAATCGGAATTCGAGGGACGCCATCTTGGATGACGTCCCTTAAAGGAACCGTCATTCGTCGGGAGACAACGGAAGAAGAGGATGGATCCGCGTCGCCTGCTTCAAGATGGACCCGCTCCGCACCGGATGGAAGAAGATTGAAGATGCCGCTTGGAGAAGATGTTTGCCGGTCCGGATGTCCTCTTCTTGCCGGATAGGAGGAAGACTTTGGAGCCTCTTCTGGACCTCTTCAGCACCGGATGATGGATCGCCAACCCCCGCTTGGGTTGGATGAAGATGTTGGAGCCAGGACGGATCGGTGAACCTGGTATGGTGAAGACAAGGTAGGAAGATCTTCAGGGGCTTAGTGTTAGGTTTATTTAAGGGGGGTTTGGGTTAGATTAGGGGTATGTGGGTGGTGGGTTGTAATGTTGGGGGGGGGTATGGTATGTTTTTTTTTACAGGCAAAAGAGCTGAAATCCTTGGGGCATGCCCCGCAAAGGGCCCTGTTCAGGGCTGGTAAGGTAAAAGAGCTTGTAACTTTTTTAATTTAGAATAGGGTAGGGAATTTTTTATTTTGGGGGGCTTTGTTATTTTATTAGGGGGCTTAGAGTAGGTGTAATTAGTTTAAAATTGTTGTAATATTTTTCTTATGTTTGTAAATATTTTATTATTTTTTGTAACTTAGTTCTTTTTTATTTTTTGTACTTTAGCTAGTTTATTTAATTGTATTTATTTGTAGGAATTGTGTTTAATTAATTTATTGATAGTGTAGTGTTAGGTTAATTGTAGGTAATTGTAGGTAGTTTATTTAATTATTTTATTGATAGGGTAGTGTTAGGTTTAATTATATCTTAGGTTAGGATTTATTTTACAGGTAAATTTGTTATTATTTTAACTAGGTAACTATTAAATAGTTCTTAACTATTTAATAGCTATTGTACCTAGTTAAAATAAATACCAAGTTGCCTGTAAAATAAATATTAATCCTAAAATAGCTATAATATAATTATAATTTATATTGTAGCTATATTAGGATTTATTTTACAGGTAAGTATTTAGCTTTAAATAGTAATCATTTATTTAATAAGAGTTAATTAATTTCGTTAGATGTAAATTATATTTAAGTTAGGGGGGTGTTAGTGTTAGGGTTAGACTTAGCTTTAGGGGTTAATCAATTTATTAGAATAGCGGTGAGCTCCGCTCGGCAGATTAGGGGTTAATAATTGAAGTTAGGTGTCGGCGATGTTAGGGAGGGCAGATTAGGGGTTAATACTATTTATGATAGGGTTAGTGAGGCGGGTTAGGGGTTAATAACTTTATTATAGTAGCGCTCAGGTCCGCTCGGCAGATTAGGGGTTAATAAGTGTAGGCAGGTGTCGGCGACGTTGAGGGGGGCAGATTAGGGGTTAATAAATATAATATAGGGGTCGGCGGTGTTAGGGGTAGCAGATTAGGGGTACATAGGGATAACGTAGGTGGCGGTGCTTTGCGGTCGGAAGATTAGGGGTTAATTATTTTAAGTAGCTGGCGGCGACGTTGTGGGGGGCAGGTTAGGGGTTAATAAATGTAATACAGGGGTCGGCGGGGTTAGGGGCAGCAGATTAGGGGTACATAAGTATAACGTAGGTGGCGGTCGGCAGATTAGGGGTTAAAAATTTTAATCGAGTGGCGGCGATGTGGGGGGAGCTTGGTTTAGGGGTACATAGGTAGTTTATGGATGTTAGTGTACTTTAGGGTACAGTAGTTAAGAGCTTTATGAACCGGCGTTAGCCAGAAAGCTCTTAACTCCTGCTATTTTCAGGCGGCTGGAATTTTGTCGTTAGAGCTCTAACGCTCACTTCAGAAACGACTCTAAATACCGGCGTTAGAAAGATCCCATTGAAAAAATAGGATACGCAAATGGCGTAGGGGGATCTGCGGTATGGAAAAGTCGCGGCTGAAAAGTGAGCGTTAGACCCTTTAATCACTGACTCCAAATACCAGCGGGCGGCCAAAACCAGCGTTAGGAGCCTCTAACGCTGGTTTTGACGGCTACCGCCGAACTCCAAATCTAGGCCATAGTGTTTACATATATACATATATACACATATATATATTTATATAGTTTGTGCATAAATTTATATATTTTTTTTACAAAAACACCCAGAGATAATTTGCTTTGCTCCCTTAGTATTCTTTGTTGAAAAAGATACCTAGGTAGTCTCAGGAGATGCTGATTGGTGGCTGCACACAAGTGCCTCAATATATTTGCTTACCCATTGTGTTAGTTCCCAGTAATGCAATGCTGCGTCTTTTACAAGAAAATGAAGCAAATTAGATAATAGAAGTAAAATGTAAAGTAATTTAAAATTTAATGATCTTAATCATGAAATAAAAATGTTTGGGTTTCATGTCCCTTTAAGTAATCACGTGTTCTATACAACAAATATTCAGTATATGGAAAGAAAATAGGATACAAATTTGAACCTTCATAATGTATTAAGCAACTGTTTAATTTAAAGTATTACCCACAAGAGGTTATATAGGTCATTTATATCCATCACCTAAACTAGAACATTTAAACAAAAGTGTTTCTGGAGAAAAGATGCCTTCTTCAGGTTTTCAAAGAATGAAATAGATATCCCATAGAAAAAACTCACAGCAACGTTGTAACTCAAAAATGCACACTTTAAAGAGATGCATACTCTCCTATTATTAAACCTATTAGATGGGATGGAGCCTCCGTTATAACTGTTCAACTCTGTGCACTTAGTTCCACTTTGAAGAATTTGTGGCATTAAAAAATGCCTTCATAAACCCTTTCGTTAAACAGACATGAAACACAATTTTTAAAAAAGCTTCCAAATAATTTTTATGATCACATTTGTTTTGTTCTCATGTTATTCTTTGTTGAAGATATATCTAGATATGAAGCATGCACATGTTTGGCGCTCTCCATGACAAAAAATAGTGCTGCCATCTAGTGCTCTTTCTAATATATAACATTTATTTCAAAACTTCTGCTACATAGTGATTAAGACACGTGCACGCTCCTGATCTTACCTTCCTGCTTTTCAACAAAGGATACATATAAAACAAAGAAAATGCTATAATAGAAGTATAATGGAAAGTTATTTACTCGGCAGTAAATTCCATACATTTTCCACATTTACAATGAGATACTCTTTATTACTAACTCTAGGGCTCAGCTGAACTAAAGTTCTCCGCTCAGATAATGATGTAAGAAGTCTTCTCGGTACCTTAAAGGGACATAAAACAAGTTGAGATAGAGACAAAAAAAAAAAACACTTCTCTGAGAACAATGAACCTGTCCAGCATCATTCCATCTCAATTCATACTGAACATACCTGTCAGGATGCTTGTGATGCAATACTGCTTGAAGATTTAGAAAGAGAGTCATACTGTACAGTGGAACAACAAGCTGGTAGGGTATACCCCAGATTAAAACCAAACTCAAATTTCTATCCTATACAAAGTAGGGGTAATGCCTTGGAATTATACCACAAGAGAGTAGTGGAAGACTTGACCAATTTACATTATAGAACTACACAGTGTAGTAGCAACTTGACATTCAACGAAAACCAAGCTGTAAAATCACTTAGCAACAATGAACATCTTGTTGTTCACCAATCAGACAAGGGGGGTAGTATTGTGGTAATGGACCAGAAAGACTACATTACAGAAGCCCATCGACAATTGAGAGACCCAAATACATACAAAATCCTCCATAGGAATCCTACTGTTCACTTTCAGACCAAATTAAAGTCTTTGGTAGATGATGGAGTTGATTTAGGGATCATTGATAGGGATACCTCCAAATTTTTGTTAGTAGAGCACCCTGTGGTCCCTATTTTCCATCATCTACCAAAAGTCCATAAAAGTATTGAGAATGTTAAGGGTCGTCCAATTGTCTCGGGCATAGGGTCTCTTCTTAGCCCCTTGTCTGAATGGCTAGACAACATCCTTCAAAGAACTGTGCGAGGTATTTACAGTTACCTAAGAGATACTACTCATCTCTTATCTTTACTCAGTGACATTCAATGGCAGGAAGACTATAGTTGGCTCACAATTGATGTCGTGTCGCTATACTCAAGCATACCACACAACAAGGGCCTTCTAGCCATTGAGTTTTACTTAGATTTAGATAATGACATGACGAGCGCCCATAAAGAGTTTGTTCTGCGAGTAACTAGATTCCTTTTAGAACACAATTTTTTTTGTTTTCGAAGGCGTATATTACTTGCAATTAAGAGGTACAGCGATGGGGGCAAAATTTGCCACCTCGTATGCAAATATCTTTATGGGCTGGCTCGAGTCTAAATACGTATATTCAGAAACTAACCCGATGAGAGAAAATATCATCTTATATAAACGTTTTATAGATGATCTCTTAATTATTTGGAGATCAGGCAAAGAAGATGCTGATCAATTCGTGCAGTATCTCAACAGACAGGACACAGGAGTAAGCTTTACATATGAGTGGAATAGGGACAAAACTTGTTTTTTGGATGTTGAACTTTCAGGGTCACTATTGATAAAAGAGATTAAAACCAATCTGTACCACAAGAAGATTGCTGGTAATTCTCTTTTGCACGCTAAAAGTGCACATCCAAAGCATATTTTTAAAGGGATTGTCAAGAGTCAGTTCATCAGAGCTAAAAGAATCTGCTCTGATAGAGCCGACTACAATGCACAAAGCACAGAACTTAAGAAAAGATTTAAAAATAGAGGTTATTGTAAAAATCAAGTGAACAAAATCTCTAGAGAAATAGACAATCTAGATAGAGAGGACACTCTATCTAGCAAGCCCAAGAAAGCACAAACTAAACAGCCACTTTTTATTACCAAGTACTCATCTCAGTTTTCTGAGGTTTGTAAGACCATAAAAAAGTATTTTCCAATTTTATATGGAGACAATAAATTGAAGGCGGTAGTAGAAAATGGCTGTAAGTGTGTTTTCTCCAGGAATTTAACCATGGGCAATATCCTCTCTCCCAGAAACCTTAAAACTACAAATAGAGAGAGCTCTTGGCTTTCAGTAAATGGTACATACCGCTGTGGACATCCACGTTGCAAGTCCTGTGAATTCCTTACAACAGGCACTGAATTTTACTCTTGTGTCACAGGACACACTTTCCTAACCAAGGGCTGTGTCATCTGTTCTACCTCATATGTAATTTATTTGATTGAGTGCATAGAACACAAATTACAGTATGTTGGAATGACTACTCATGATGTTAGAACAAGAATCAGAGAGCACTTGGGTTACATCACAAATGAAAAAAGATGCTCAGCCCTTTCCAGGCATTTCTTGGATATTCATCAACAAAATACCAACACTTTCAGATGGAGAGCCATCGAACATATTAGGAATCCAAGTAGAGGTGGGGATAGGGACAGACTTCTCTCAAAACAAGAAACATTTTGGATATTTAAATGAGACACACAGGTACCTAAAGGTTTTAACTCAGAATATGATGTTATCAATTTCTGGTAAAATTAGGGAAATAACATATATGGGGGGTAGTTATCAAGCCGTCAACCTCAAATACGCTGGAATTCCGCAGCGTATTTGTGGCGAGGCTGATTCGCCTTAGTTGTCAAAGGCTCGAGACCGGCAAAAGTAGAATTTTGTGACGTAAGCTTCGATCCGCCGGACTCAGTCCGACACAGATCGATTCTTACGTCACTCCAGATGTTCCGCACACAAGTGCGGCACATTCTCACTACTTTTTCTAGTTATCAAATGACTAGCAGGTACGCTCGGCACTTTTCCGGCCCAGCGTACCTGGTTTTCAATCCGCCGCCCCTGGAGGCGGGGATCCCATAGGAATCAATGGGAGTCTGACCATAGCGAAAGTACAAGTTCGCTGCTGACAGACATCCCATTGATTTCTATGGGAGCTGTCTGCACCTAACACCCTAACATGTACCCCGAGTCTAAATGTATTACCCCCTAAACCGCCACTCCCGGAGCCCACCGCAAGCTACTCTATACATATTAACCCCTAAACCGCCTCTCCCGGAGCCCACCACAACTATAATAAATGTATTAACCCCTAAACCGCCGCTCCCTGAACCCGCCGCAACCTATATTAAATGTATTAACCCCTATCCTGCCCCCCCTACACCGTCGCCACCTATAATAAATTTATTAACCCCTAATCTGCCCCCCTACACCGTCGCCACCTATAATAAATTTATTAACCCCTAATCTGCCCCCCCTACACCGTCGCCACCTATAATAAATGTATTAACCCCTAATCTGCCCCCCCTACACCGTCGCCACCTATAATAAATGTATTAACCCCTAATCTGCCCCCCCACACCGTCGCCACCTATAATAAATTTATTAACCCCTAATCTGCCCCCCTACACCGTCACCACCTATAATAAATGTATTAACCCCTAATCTGCCCCCCCTACACCGTCGCCACCTATAATAAATTTATTAACCCCTATCCTGCCCCCCACTACGCCGCCGCCACTGTAATAAAATTATTAACCCCTAAACCTAAGTCTAACCCTAACCCTAACGCCCCCCTAACTTAAATATTAATTAAATAAATCTAAATAATATTTTTATTATTAACTAAATTAATCCTATTTAAAACTAAATACTTACCTTTAAAATAAACCCTAATATAGCTACAATATAAATAATAATTATATTCTAGCTATTTTAGGATTTATTTTTATTTTACAGGCAACTTTCAATTTATTTTAACTAGGTACAAAAGCTATTAAATAGTTATTAACTATTTAATTACTTACCTAGCTAAAATAAACTGAAATTTACCTGTAAAATAAATCCTAACCTAAGTTATAATTACACCTAACACTACACTATACTTTAATAAATTATTCCTATTTAAAACTAAATACTTACCTGTAAAATAAACCCTAATATAGCTACAATATAAATAATAATTATATTGTAGCTATCTTAGGATTTATATTTATTTTACAGGTAACTTTGTATTTATTTTAGCTAGTTAGAATAGTTATTAAATAGTTATTAACTATTTAATAGCTACCTAGCTAAAAGAAATACAAAATTACCTGTAAAATAAATCCTAACCTAATTTACAATTAAACCTAATACTACACTATCATTAAATTAATTAAATAAACTACCTACAAATAACTACAATTAAATACAATTACATAAACTAACTAAAGTACAAAAAATAAAAAAAGCTAAGTTACAAAAAATAAAAAAATAAGTTACAAACATTTTACAAATATTACAACAATTTTAAGCTACTTACACCTAATCTAAGCCCCCTAATAAAATAACAAACCCCCCCAAAATAAAAAATGCCCTACCCTATTCTAAATTAAATAAAGTTCAAAGCTCTTTTACCTTACCAGCCCTTAAAAGGGCCTTTTGTGGGGGCATGCCCCAAAGTTCAGCTCTTTTGCCTGTAAAAGAAAAATACACCCCCCAACATTAAAACCCACCACCCACATACCCCTAATCTAACCCAAACCCCCCTTAAAATAACCTAACACTAATCCCCTGAAGATCATCCTACCTTTAGTTGTCTTCACTCAGCCGAGCCACCGATGGAACTGAAGAGGACATCCGGACCGGCAGAAGTTATCCTCCAAGGGGCGCTGAAGAAATCTTCCATCCGATGAAGTGATCCTCCAAGCGGCGCTGAAGAAATCTTCCATCCGGGCGAGGTCATCTTCCAAGAGGCGCTGAAGAAGTCTTCTATCCGGGCGAGGTCATCGTCGAAGCCGGGTCTTGAATCTTCATCCCGCCGACACGGAACATCCTCCTTTCCCGACGAACTACCGACGAATGAAGGCTCATTTAAGGGACGTCATCCAAGATGGCGTCCCTTCAATTCCGATTGGCTGATAGGATTCTATCAGCCAATCGAAATTAAGGTAGGAAAAATCTGATTGGCTGAGAAAGGAGGATGTTCCGCGTCGGCGGGATGAAGATTCAAGACCCGGCTTCGACGATGACCTCGTCCGGATAGAAGACTTCTTCAGCGCCTCTTGGAAGATGACCTCGCCCGGATGGAAGATTTCTTCAGCGCCGCTTGGAGGATCACTTCATCGGATGGAAGATTTCTTCAGCGCCCCTTGGAGGATAACTTCTGCCGGTCCGGATGCCCTCTTCAGTTCCATCGGTGGCTCGGCTGAGTGAAGACAACTAAAGGTAGGATGATCTTCAGGGGATTAGTGTTAGGTTATTTTAAGGGCGGTTTGGGTTAGATTAGGGGTATGTGGGTGGTGGGTTTTAATGTTGGGGGGGTTGTATTTTTCTTTTACAGGCAAAAGAGCTGAACTTTGGGGCATGCCCCCACAAAAGGCCCTTTTAAGGGCTGGTAAGGTAAAAGAGCTTTGAACTTTATTTAATTTAGAAAAGGGTAGGGCATTTTTTTATTTTGGGGGGGTTTGTTATTTTATTAGGGGGCTTAGATTAGGTGTAAGTAGCTTAAAATTGTTGTAATATTTGTAAAATGTTTGTAACTTATTTTTTTATTTTTTGTAACTTAGCTTTTTTTATTTTTTGTACTTTAGTTAGTTTATGTAATTGTATTTAATTGTAGTTATTTGTAGGTAGTTTATTTAATTAATTTAATGATAGTGTAGTATTAGGTTTAATTGTAACTTAGGTTAGGATTTATTTTACAGGTAATTTTGTATTTCTTTTAGCTAGGTAGTTATTAAATAGTTAATAACTATTTAATAACTATTCTAACTAGCTAAAATAAATACAAAGTTACCTGTAAAATAAATATAAATCCTAAGATAGCTACAATATAATTATTATTTATATTGTAGCTATATTAGGGTTTATTTTACAGGTAAGTATTTAGTTTTAAATAGGAATAATTTATTAAAGTATAGTGTAGTGTTAGGTGTAATTATAACTTAGGTTAGGATTTATTTTACAGGTAAATTTCAGTTTATTTTAGCTAGGTAAGATATTAAATAGTTAATAACTATTTAATAGCTATTGTACCTAGTTAAAATAAATTGAAAGTTGCCTGTAAAATAAAAATAAATCCTAAGATAGCTACAATATAATTATTATTTATATTGTAGCTATATTAGGGTTTATTTTATAGGTAAGTATTTAGTTTTAAATAGGATTAATTTAGTTCATAATAGAAATATTATTTAGATTTATTTAATTAATATTTAAGTTAGGGGGGTGTTAGGGTTAGTGTTAGACTTAGGTTTAGAGGTTAATAATTTTATTACAGTGGCGGTGGTGTAGGGGGGGCAGGATAGGGGTTAATAAATGTAATATAGGTTGCGGCGGTTTAGGGGTTAAACTATTTATTTATTTGCGGCGAGGTGCGGGATCAGCAGGATAGGGGTTAATAACTTTATTATAGAGGGCGACGGTATAGGGGGGCAGGATAGGGGTTACTAGGTATAATGTAGGTGGCAGCGGTGTCCGGGAGTGGCGGTTTAGGGGTTAATACATTTATAAGAGTTGCGGCGGGGTCTAGGAGCGGCGGTTTAGGGGTTAATACATTTATAAGACTTGCGGCGGGGTCTAGGAGCGGCGGTTTAGGGGTTAGTAACTTTATTTAGTTGCGGGGGGCTCCGGGGGCGCCGGTATAGGGGGTAGAACAGTGTAGTTTAGTGTGAGTGCTTAGTGACAGGCTAGCAAGAAAGCTGTAAAAAAGCCGAAGAGCAGCGAGATCGGATGAGTGATAACTCTCACAGTCCGCTGCTCATCGCCCCGCGGCTTTTTGACAGCTTTTTTTGATAACTTAGGCGTATTTTTTCAGGTGCGCGGCGGCGAAGGTAGGCGAGCTTAGGCGGGCGTATTGGGCCGGCGAAGGCAGGAAAGTTGACACGATGATAACTACCCCCCTATGTATATACATATCCCTTTAGATGTTCCAGTATCTTGACAGTCTCATTTCATGTGTTTTATTCTTTAGTTTGTTTTCAGGTAATAGTCATCTATTTTGATCAATTGAATAACATACTTTATATGAATTGACTGTATATATGTATATATATATATATATATATATATAAATATATATATATATATTTACATATATATAAAATGGCATTTTCTAAGGTATATAGCCTATTTTCTATTTTCTAATTTCAAACATATATACAAATTTAGTTATATACTCATCTCATAGCTTGTTATAGCATTTAACCTTTTTATTGTCCATAAAATGGACCCAATAATTATAAAGGTGTGAGTAGGGTTTCAAACTTTTTTTGTTAAAGTGCCAGTAGTAGAGAAATTGTGTATCTAATTGAATGCATTTCTTAATAACTCAAAATGGTATCATATTTAACATGTTATTAAAACCCAAAAATTCTCGCATTCTTAAACTGTTATTTACAACTTGCAGGTTTTAGTTTTTTAGACAATCTGATGAAATAATTTTGTATATGAATTGTTGGGATTGCTGTTTGCACATTTGCAACACTTTATGACAGTACTTTTATGTTGGTATATTATCCCTTATGTCTGTTCAGTCAATACATTGATTCAAACTAGGGTGTTGATACTTTAAAATAATTACCCATTTGTTGTTCATCCAATGGCTTCTTTGCAGCCTCTTTTTAAAGTTTGCAGGCACACACTTTCTTTATGTCTATGAATACGGCACGCAGCCGAAACGCGTAAGACCTGTCTGCTGGTCTTATCCTGTATTTTTGAATTTTAATTGTTTGAATAAAGTACTATGTTTTACAAGCTTTTTGGGACTCTTACCGGATTTTTTCTTTTGCTCTCATATCTATAAGAGACAAAATATAGTAATATGTACATTAATTATTTTACCTGCAAATTTATACTGCAGTGCCTCACCATTAACCCTTTCTTTTAAGTTTCTGAATTGTACAGCTCTAACTCCCCCCAAACAATTCCTTTTATGGCTGTAGCTATATCCATTGTTGTTTTGGTAAAATGCACAAATGAATATGGATTATCTGGAGCATGCCTAGAAGCTGTGAACTCAGGTGAAATACAATGCCTGTGTCTAAACACTGATAAGAGGGGTGGAGCACAGTGTCCAGACAGCATGGCTATTTTAAGTATTTTTGCTTATTTTTGAAAATTATTTTAAAATACTTTCCAAAAAATTTTAAACAATTTTTTTATGCAAACTATTTTTTACTTAATTAGCCCTTTTAGGATATGCACAGATCTCAACCTGTTTTATGGCACTTTAAGGCTCCTCAAAGAGTTTTAGAAATGCAAATTGTAACTTGAGAGCTGTTTATCTAGTTATGCAGGGTTCTGATTAGGAAGGAGGGACACATACATTACAATCACATAATGCTTAATTACAACCCCTGCTGCTATAAACGTCTGTATACATGTGCACGCTCCTAAGGTCCTATCAGCCATCAAAGAAAGCCAAGAAAACAAGGCAAATATGATAATAGAAGTAAATTGGAACAGTTTTAAATCACATGCTATGGGGTACATTTATCAAGCAGCAGATGCTGTTTGTTCCGCGCGAGTCTTCTTGCTCGCGGAAATAGGATTTAAGAAGAAGCGGTCTTAAGACCGCTATTCCTTAACTCGTCCGCCACCCCTGAGGTGGCGGACTGCAATCATCTCGATCAGATAAGATCGGGATGATTAAGAGGGGGCGGCATTGTAAAATGCTTGTGCAATGGAAAATTACGACAGCATATGCTGTCGGCAATTAGCAATGTCAGACGGACATGATTCTCTACAGTGAATCATGTCTGCCCGACGTTTGATAAATCGACCCATATATCTGAATCCTAAAAGTTTAATTTTGACTTTACTGTCCCTTTATAAATGCTGTTAAAATAATCTATCCAAATGCCAAGATTTGATCAAACTAGTTAATATTTCTGCTTTACAAAATTTTACATTTATTTGTCATACATTTTATCATCCATGTTGTGCCTATTCGTTCTATTTATGTAAATCCCTGTGCTGAACAAGTATTTCCTGCTCAACTTTAATTATGGTATATTTAGTTTCATTAGCAAAGAGCTAATAAAGTCTAACCTTTCTTTTCTAGGTCTTCAGTAACCATATTAAAAAAAATTTGCTTAGTACTGATGGCTGAGGGACGTATAACTTTTGTCCAATTAATACTTGTTTGACCAAATTATAGTGCAGTCTACGGATAAATATAAGGGCAGACCAGAATATAAAATAGTTTTGAGAATTCCTTTTACAATGATGTCAGAATATATAATACAGAATAAAATAAAAACATTTGTTTCATGTAAGTTTATTTTTTGTTTGGGATCGAATTGTGAAGTGTTTATACTGGAGAGTTTCACTAAGCATGTTGAAGTTCAGGGGTTTTCTGTGGGGGTATACCATGGGGTCTTAATTATTTATAAGATTAGATAAATTATTTAGGGCCACATTATGAGTTGAGTGCAAAATATTGCTTACGCATGCTGGTATTACAAGTGAGGTCACTTTTGCATTGCACAGAAGCATTGCGCTCACAAGAGCACGCTTCCATAGGCTCAAATGGGCCTTTGGCCTTTTTATTTATAGTTCACAGCAGAATTCCAGCAAATCAAACAATGAGTTTTCATAATATTGACACACTCCTCAAGGGAGGGGTTCTGGTGTTGGGAGCTGATGTGCAGAGGTGTCAGGTTCTGGGGCTAAGGTTGTGTGTTTTCTGCGAGAGTCTTTCCTTTTTGTCATAATGAAACTGGTACAAGGATTTTAGGAATACAGGTAAAGGGTTTATTGATTAGAATAACTAGCAATGCAGATAGATGCAGACTTGATGCAAAGCAAAGTCTCTGTGCAGACAAGTATACAAGGTAACAGTTCAGGGAGTCTCAAAGCAGGTAAAAATGTAAATAAGCTGTAGTCAGGTACCTGCATCTGTAAGTTGATATACAGTAGAACGGAAACTCTAATAGTAGAGATGCTGTACACAGGTAGCGCTGTAATAACAGGCAGGATACATAGAAATACTGTAGACAGGAACTCTGTAATAGCAGGAAGGATATGTTGATATGTTGTAGACAGGTAGCGCTGTAATAACAGGCAGGATATGTAGATATGTTGTAGACAGGTAGCGCTGTAATAACAGGCAGGATATGTAGATATGTTGTAGACAGGTAGCGCTGTAATAACAGGCAGGATATGTAGATATGTTGTAGACAGGTAGCGCTGTAATAACAGGCAGGATATGTAGATATGTTGTAGACAGGTAGCGCTGTAATAGCAGGAAGGATATGTTGATATGTTGTAGACAGGTAGCGCTGTAATAACAGGCAGGATATGTAGATATGTTGTAGACAGGTAGCGCTGTAATAACAGGCAGGATATGTAGATATGTTGTAGACAGGTAGCGCTGTAATAACAGGCAGGATATGTAGATATGTTGTAGACAGGTAGCGCTGTAATAGCAGGAAGGATATGTTGATATGTTGTAGACAGGTAGCGCTGTAATAACAGGCAGGATATGTAGATATGTTGTAGACAGGTAACTCTGTAATAACAGGCAGGATACATAGATATGCTGTAGACAGGAAACTCTGCAATTGCAGGCAGGATACATAGATATGCTGTAGACAGGAAACTCTGCAATTGCAGGCAGGATACATAGATGTACTGTAGACAGGAAACTATACAGTAGCAGACAGGAAACTTTGAAGTAGCAGACAGGATACGTAGCTATGCTGTAGGCAGGAAACTGCACTAGCAGGCAGGATACTTTTGGGGCAAACATTTATTGCGTGAGTGAGCCATGCATACAGTGGAGCCGGTGCGATTGTACATACACTGGGGACCACTTGTCCCAAAAGTGTATTGAGCAAACCAGGCATATAGCAGTTTATGGGACCTACAGACAGGGCTGTTTTTAGGGGCGGGCACCACGGACAGCTGCCGGGGCACTTTAAGGGCTAGATTTATCAACGCTGAGGCGTACAGGGGCGCGTATATGCCTGTGGCAGGACAAAATTACCCGCAGGTAATTAACATTGCACACAAGCGCAATTTGCGCTCGCATGCAATCCCACCCCCCCCCTGCCAGCGCACAGCCAATCACGCGCGGGAGCTGTCAATCTCCTCGGTCGGACTCGACCAAGGAGATTGAATTTCGCCACAATAGAGGTGGCGAAGATGTTAGGGAAGCAGTGGTCTGGTGACCGCTGCTTGATAAATCGCGGCGAGCAAGTTCTTGTGAGAACTTGCTGCCGCAGGGGCTTGATAAATCTAGCCCTAAGAGTGGGTTGTTCAGTGAAAAAAGTGCATTTTTAATTTTTTTTGGACTTGGAGATCCTAAAACTTTCCCTGGCTGAGCCTCCTCCATTGCGCAGCAACTATATAAGTCTGCAAAAAGGGATATATTTTTTGTATGTTAGGCTGTAAAATAACTCTCAAGCTTATAAAGAGGAAGCAATCAATAACTACCCGAAAAATAAAGATTTAGTGAAATGCACCAATTTACTTATCATGCTTAAAGGAATAGTCTACTCAAAATTAAACTTTCAGGATTCAAATAGAGCAGGTCATTTTAAGCAACTTTCTAATTTTCTCCTATTGTCCATTTATATTCATTCTATTGGTATCTTTATTTGAATAAGCAAGAACGCAAGCATACGAGCCAGTCCAATATTGGCACAGCACCTGGGTATCAATCTCTGATTGGTGTCTAAATGTAGCCACCAATCAACAAGTGCTACCCAGGTGCTGAACTATAAATAGGCTGGCTCCTAAGCTTAAATTCAAATAAAGTAACCAAGAGAACGAAGACAAAATGATTGTAGGAGCAAATTAGAAAGTTTCTTAAAATTGCATGCTCTATCTAAATCATGAACATTTAATTTTGACTAGACTATTCTTTTAAAGGGTCATGAAACACAAAATGTTTCTTCTATGATTCAGATAGATTATACATTTTAAACAATATTTATTTCTGTTATCTATTCTCTTGGTAAATGTTATTGAAGAAACAGCAATGCACTCATGAGAGCTAGCTGAACACATTTGCAATCCAGTGAAAATGGGCATACAAGTTCAGCTACCAATCAGCAGCAATCTCCAAGCTCCTGACTTGCTTTTCAATGAAGGATACCAAGAGACGGAAGCAAATTAGATAATAAAAGTAAATTTGAAAGTTGTTTAAAATAGTATGCTCTATCTGAATCTTGAAAGAAAGAAAAAAAAGTGTTTCATGTATCTTTAGCAGTGCCAAAAAATGTATTCCTAAACATAGAAAAAATAGTATTGTTCCAATAGAAACCTGAGTAGTCAGCTCAGGTTATTGAGTTACTCCTATTGAATCACTATCATTACCTGTGTGCTCACATATTGGAACTCCTTGAAGCAATGGTGGGCCTCTGGCATGGGTGAAATAAGTAATTTAGCCAACTGACTGTGCCCATGTGCTTGATGTTTGTTTCTTCCTTTTTTTCTCCCTTGTGCGCTTCCCTCTCCCTACCATACATAAATCTGGGTTAGGCTACATTGGGTAGGCCCCCTTTTGTTTAGATTTTTATTTTTCATAGTTCAGGTTTTTTTTAGAAAAATATATACATTTCAATCTAATCAACAATCTTGAAAAATGTAAAACTCAAGGTCAGTGTGGAACTTTATTTCATTGGACTACGAAATTCCTGTGTGAGGGATTCCGTTTTCTAAAAGTTCATATACAAACTTTTCATTTTTGCCAGATGCTGACTGCTCAAGGTTCCTTCATCAGATTTATTTTCTGTTATAAAGAGCTATGTGAACATCTGCATATTCTATATGAATTTGAATTCTTTTCATCATTGGTTTGTATTGCTCATGGTTTTTCAATAAAGCTTGTTTGAAAAAAATTATGCTGATAATGTCAACTGCTCTAGAATTTAATGTTTTAATAAAAAAATAAAAAATGACCATACAATTGTTAAATGTTATTATTCATTTGTATAATTTGTTTAAATCAGCACTGTGGTAGGTATGTATAATATTAAAGGAAGAATCTAAGGTTGCCACCTTAGTCATGTTTTCCTGGGCAGTTATGATTTACGCAAGCTGACGGGTATGCAGGGAGGCACATTCATTGTTCCTCTGTACAACACATGAATAGTGATACTGAACAACACTAACCATGTTCTTCCTTTCACACCCTACAACATGTATAGCTCATACTGTAACTGTTCAGTAAATCATGGATGAGGTGGTGACACTAGGACAGAATACTGTGAAAATTACACCATGTAATTTTTGTATTACTGATACTAGCTTACTATGAAGTTAATCACAACCATTTAGAAAAACATATAAAATGGTCTTCAACAACAAATTGCCATTAAATCCTTCGGTAATATTTGAAGATAAATAATATAACAAAAGAGCATAGGTCTTTTTTGCAAGCAATATTTGCAAAACTTAAAAAATGTTTTGTGTATTTGTAAGTGGATGTTCGCTAATACACACTGTTTTCTTTAAAGGGAAAGTCAAACAGAAATTGTTATTGTTTAAAAAGAAAATGCCTTGACCCCATACTATGCATACGTTCCGCTTCAATGATACTAGACACACAAGTGGGTGTAAAGGCCGTAGCCCGCATTTATTAAATCTTTTATAAAATATAACATATTAAACAAATACTTTAACTCATTAACACAATAAACCCCATAACCTGGGTTGCTTGCCCACAGAGCTGTACCTTCCACTGGCATATCACCAGGTACATCTCCCCAAACTCTCTCCCGCCTCTTTAGGGAGGTACCCATTTACCTAACCTACTGAAAAGACAAGCACCCCCGCCACAGCTCGTCACCGACGAGCCACCCCCACCCGGGCTAAGGCCTTTTGCACCCCTTCTTTGATGTTAAAATTAAAGAGGTGCAAGCCCACCTCATTGAGGTGTACCCCATCCTTCAAGAAAAAACAACGACCTGTCTCCCCTTCAAATTCTACGTGGCGAATGCCAAACCCACCCATTCTGCCCACAAAACTGGTTATTGTCCTGTTAATCTTTTTCCTAGAGGACTCCAACTTCCTGAAATCCCATGCCGCCTGCCACACCGATCGGGGTTCAATGTCCGACCAAACAATTATTAACCAAGGGAATAATTCCCTCAATCTCCCCAAATCCTTCCTAATCTTATCAACCAAGTCTTTTTGGGACGAAAACCCCAAATCATTGCCCCCAGCGTGGATGACCAAAATATCTGGGGGCTGAAACAACCTAGCATGGTCTACCACCTTCCTAAGAACTTGGTCCCACCTTAGTCCTCTAACCCCCAGCCAACGCAAAAACACTGTCTCCTCCTGAAACTTCAACTGAGCACCTTCATCCATCACCGCCGCTGCCTTCCGGGCCCAATATATATAGGAATGGCCCACTATCCAACATTGTATAGGACCTATAAAACAAAGAGCATACTTAAGCCACCAGGTCTGGTCTAACATACAAACGGAAACATCCAGACTTCCAACCACCAATCCTCTTTATCACGCTCTCCCCCAGCCCTAAACTGGCAGCTTCAGTGGCAGCCCCAATCCGGAATGAATGCGTCCCAAATGCCTCCGCCTTGAAACCCAAGCCCTTTAATGCCCTCCGAAGCACCTCTAAAAACTGAAAATGAGATAAACTCGAGCCATCACTGTGAACAAACAACGGCAAATGAGCATCCGGCCGGATCTCCAAAAATGCCTCTATGTTGGCTACCGGGCATCCTGCCCCTTGTGCCTCCCCCCGCTTTATCAACCTACCCCACCCCTCCTGGTCCGTCTTGGACCCCCGCAGCCAAATCCAGACCACCTTGTCCCTAATGGAGACATCCCTGGCCTGCAGGCCCCCCACATCTCTTCTATTCGCCCCAACCAATTCCGATACCCGAAAAGCCCCAAAGAATGCTGTCGTAAAAGCCGCCCTGAACAATAAGACCTCAAACCTTGAGGTACACACTGCTTCCAACTCTGCTAAGATCCTCAGCAGGAGCTTAAAACCAATAGGGCGACGACTGTCCTTCGCCACTTTTTTCTTACATATCCCTTTCACCGCTAACTGGATAAGAAACAACTTTGTCAAGTCTTCCCATCCCAACAGTCTAAACAAAAACCTCAAAGCTGCCATATTCCTCCTCACCAACGCCCTCAAGAGCCCTCTCTCACCCCATTCCCCAATCCATGCCGTTAAACCCTGAATCCATCCTTCCCTAGACGCCACTATGCCCCTGTCTAACAGGACCTTCAACCATTGCCTCCATGTTCTAACATAAGCACCCCACGTACCTGGAGCTAACGCCCCCCTTGCAACTCTGATTAACTCCAAACCTCCAGCTCCAGCAAGTCCGGTGGGCAACTGGTTCCTTCCTTCTCCGCTCCTGGCGCCACTTCCCGAAACCTCGCCCACTGAAAGCAAGAAAGAGCATCAGCCACAGTATTCAAATAACCTGGAACATGCACAGTGCGAAATAGCACATTCATCCTCATGCAGTCCAGCACAAACAGCCTCAGCAGGCGAACCACCGGCAGGGAGCAAGACGTCAGTTTATTAACCGCAAATACTACCCCCAGGTTGTCCGAATGGAATACAACCTTCCTATCCTGAAGTCTATCCTTCCATACCCTTACTGCCACCAGAAGTGGAAACAGCTCCAAAAAGACCAGATTCTTCGTCAAACCCTTTGCGCCCCAACTGGCTGGCCATTTTCCAGCCACCCAGCTCCCCTGGCAGTAAGCCCCGAAACCTAAGGACCCCACTGCGTCCGTAAACAGCCAAAAACAATAACCATATTCTCAGATCATCATTCAGGTCTGTTCCCAAAACAATCCATGCCTTAGGGCCCGCGACTCCCGTCGTGGCCATGGAGAGTCTCCTACAGAAAACCCTCCCCACTGGGATTATTCTACAAGCAAAATTTAGCTTGCCCACCAATGACTGGACCTCGCACAATCGAAGCCTCCACTTCCTGAGTGCCCCTGCTATGACCCCTTTTAGGTCAATTAGCTTGTCCATAGGCAGTCGGCATTCCATCCGAATGGAATCAATTTCAATTCCCAGAAAACTCAATGTGGTGACCGGACCCTCGGTTTTGTCGTGTGCCACCGGGATTCCAAATTCATCGGCCACCTTGAAGAATTGGTCCATTAGCTTCCCACAATCCGACGCCCCAGCGGCTCCTACAAATAGGAAGTCATCCAAATAATGGACGACCGATGACAACCCTGAACGCTGCCTTACAACCCACTCCACAAAGGTGCTGAACTTCTCAAAGTATGCACACGATATGGAGCACCCCATTGGGAGACAAAGATCCACATAAAAGTAACCCCCAAAAGAGCAACCCAACAAGTGATGACAAACCGGGTGCACTGGTAAAAGCTGAAAGGCAGCCTCCACATCCACCTTCCCCATCAATGCGCCAACGCCAGCCTCCCTCACCAACCCTATCGCCTTATCAAAAGACGCATACCTCACTGCCGTTATCGCGGGGTCAATGCCGTCATTGACCGAAGACCCCTTCGGATATGATAAATGGTGGATCATGCGGAATTGCCCAACCGCCTTTTTGGGAACGACCCTAAGCGGGGATACCCTAAAATTTTGGAAAGGCGGGTGCGAAAAGGGGCCAGCCATCCTCCCCAATGCTACTTCTTTATCAATTTTACCCTGAACCACCTCCGGCAAATCCTTTGCCGACTTCAAATTCCCTGAAATTTGAACCCCTTGCTTCTCCACGAATGGGATCCAGAACCCGGAGCTAAAACCCGTAAGCAAGAGTTCCACGTCCCCCGCCCTACCCCGTACCTTAGCGAACCGTTCTAACCAAGGAACCATCTTTCCTACCTTCACCGGAGTCCTGGCCCTTAGTAGCAACCTCCCCCGGTTTCCCACCTCCCCCGTTTCTCTTGAAACACTTCGCCCACGAGTGGGCGCCCTCACATCCTGAACAAGCGTGTTTGTACTTGCACCCGGTTCAGAACTTACATTGCCCCTCATTATACTGGAAGCAGAGTCCCTTCCTGATGGCAACTGCTGCTCCCCCCCACTATTGCCAGCTGCTGTACTGCTGCCTCCCAATCCTCCAATGCCACGAAAGGACCCCCGCAACGGAGTCATTAACTCCAGCCACATCCCCATGTCCCTGTCGCCCCACCGCATCTCCGGTCGCACCGCCATCCGCTGCCGGAACTGCTCATCGTAACGCCACCACGCTAAACCCCCATAAGTCCGATAAGCCCCCGAAATCTCGTCATGATAGCAGAACAACGCAGAGCATTGTTCTGGGAATTTCTCGCCCACCACCGCCGCCAAAATACAGAATGCCTTGGACCAATTGGATAGAGTTTTTGGCAATTTACGATATCTCTTCTTCCTTTCGTCCTCCTCCTTCTTCTCCTTGTCGCCTTTCGTATCTTCTTTTATCTCGAGCACCTGTTCCAATGGTAATAGAGAAAATATTTCCAAGAACTCTCTCTTCCATATTTTCTCCTTAAGCTCCTGAGTGAGATGGATCCCCAACGGCCCAATCGAGCATAGACAGGGCCTCCTCAACGCGTTCTCAGGCACCTTCAACACTCCCCCAGTAGCAGTAGTCCCACCTGACACCGGCGCAGTTCCCCCTAGACCTTGCCCCACAGGTCCCGATACCTGACTCACCCCCACTGTTGTCCCCCCTACACCCCACGTTGCTGCAACGTTCCCCTGCTGCCCCGCCAGACGTCTCTCAAACTGCGTAAGCAGATCCCTCATACCACTCATCACGTTTTGCACACCTAATCCATGCACACCTCCAGCCACACCCGTGTCAGTGCTAGGACCCTCACCTCTGTTTCCGGGCACCGTCGTAGCTCCCGCTACTTCCACCGGTTCCGCTGCTATCCTTGTCCCAGCCTCAGGCTGCGGCCTAGTCTCCTTGTCTCTGGGTCTGTGTGTCCGCCTCCTCTGGGATGGCGACCGATATCTCCTCCTTCGACTGCTCCTCTCACGTGACCTATCGAGCCTCCCCCACGTGGGCGAACGCCTTTCCCTCCGCCATTGCGTTCTCTCCCTGGGCGACCGGGATTTCTCCCTTCGCCGTTCAGCTCCCGACCTTCTTGGGCTGCGGCGCATCGGGGGGTCCTCCCCCCGAGGCCGTGTCTGCAAAGAGGAGACAGTGAGATCCCTAACCTGCTCCCCACACCCCCCACTCCTGATACTCCCTTCCCTACACCCTAGCCCTATCCTACCTTCCACACTCCGCCCTCTTCTTTCCCGCCCACCTCCCCCGGCCCCCAAGGATCTAATCAGCTGCTCCAAGGCGGCCAAGTCCCCTACCTGCCGTGTGCCCACCGGTCCAGATGAAGGTCCCTCTCCAGGATCATCCGATTCCAGATCACTGTAGGAATAATCTATCCACAGTGCGTCTCCATCCAGGTCCTGTCGTGTCGCCTCGGCAGAGTCATCTGCCCCACCACCCCTCTGCCCCTCCAGCTCCTCCTCACCACCTGCAGAAAACAAATTGGACACATTATCACGGCCCTGACCAGTCCTAATGTCACTCCCTCCTCTACCCCCCTCCCACTTTTTCCCTTCCCCTTTCCTCTAGGAACCCTGCTTAAACCTCTGCCTCCCCTCCCCCCAGGAACACCTTGCCCTGACGTGCAGCTCCCCCTTCCCAACATTCTACCCCTCCCCCTTACCCCCCCCTATCGTACCTGCTACCATCTCTCCCTCCCCCAATATGGGGCCCTCTCACTGGTAATGCCCCACTAACTCCTGCTCCCCCAGGATCAGATCCCCCCAACCTACCCACTGACTGCCTACCTATCCCCCTCTGAGCTTCCACTACTATCCCTCCGGGCGCCTCGGATGCGGGACTCCCCCCTACTACCCCTTCATTGTGCCCCTTTATACTCTCAAGCATCCCCCCCAGGAGTCTCATTCCCCGTACTCCTGGGTTCCCCAGCCCCTTTCCCGCCACCTTTTCCAAACCCTCTTTGGCCAGCCCGTGATCTCCCTTGAACCGGAGCACACCCATGTCGCTCCTCTGTCTCCTCTCTCTGCTCCCTCAGCGATGAAGCGGCCAGGGGAGCTCCCTCCCCCGCCGTAATGCTGGTCCCCAGAGCTGTAGGCCTCCTCACTGCGGCCGTCGGCACCCGCCCACTCTTTTCATGATCGAGGCCCAGCCCCTCCCCACCCCGGCCTTACCTGCCGTCCTGCTGCTCCCGACTGGCGTCTTCCTCGTGGCCTCTTCAGCCGTCGCACGCGCTGCCTCCTGCGACCCGCCTCTTCCTCTCACCGACCGGCGCCTGGGCTCAGGATCCGTCTGCTCATGCCCAGCACCGCTTCCGCTCCTCCTTCTCCTGCCGTCGTCAGGGGACAGCCGCTCCGGAGGCCTCGACCGCTGTTGCGGACGGCCGTGTGTCGTCCCGCCATCAGCCGCCATGGGTTCTGGTCCAGGAAGATGTGCCGCAGCCAGGTAAGACTTCAGCCAAGCCAGGCCTCTTGACTCCGCTATCCGCTGCACTTCCTCTGCAAGATCGCTCATCCTCACAGTCTCTGCAACCGCAAGCCCTGGAACCAACTTCGCCTTGTGGTTGCAGGGACTGAACAGAGGATGAGCTACTTCCGCTGGGCTCTTATGAACCCCAGGACCGCTCCACTGCTACGATGGAGGGGGTCACTATCCCCTCCGTCGATGCTCTCCTCCAGGGGGCCATTACAACCCATTCACCAGCTTTGCACAAAAAAACATGGTTATATTAATATACTTTATAACATTTAAACCTCTAAATTTCTATCTGTTTCTAAGTCACTAAAGACAGCCCCTTGATCACATGCTTTGTATTAGCTTTTCACAACAGTAGTGCTAGTTCATGTGAGCCGTATAGATAAAATTGAGCTCACGTCTGTGGATTCTAACAAAACAGCACTAATTGGCTTAAATGCAAGTCAATAGATAAAGTCATGTGATCAGGGGTCTGTCAGAAGATGCTTAGATACAAGGTAATCACAGAGATAAAAATTGTATTAATATAACCATGTTTTCTGTGCAAAACTGGGGAATGGGTAATAAAGGAATTATTTATCTTTTTAAAGAATAAAAAAATTACGTTGACTGTTCCTTTAACTATCTGGTCTCTTTGGCTGCAACAATTTGTAAGGTGTGTTGCAGCTCACGGACAACAAGTTGAACAGATGAACAGATGAACGTCATCAAACTCGAATCCGTATCTACCAGGCAGGGTGCTAGCCTACAGTAAGTAGGAAACTTACTGCTTCCAAAGTCTATGATTAAACGCCACTAGGGGGCACAAAATGCGTCAGCCTGTCACATGGCTTCATATCTGTTTTGTGGATTTTAATGTAGATTCCAATACGTTTGTTTTTTTGTGCACTGATTCCTTTCTTTGTTGTGCTAAACCAAACCTCATGAATTTGTATTTAAAAAAAGGGAAACTGACCATCTTCCATTGGTTAAAGCGCCCCACCCAAGCTCAGGTGTACTCATGACAGTGTAATGGAGTTGTATATATAAAGACAGGGAGTCTTATTCTATTATAAAGAGAAAAAGCAGGAATGATTCAGACTATTTTATTTTAGGTTTTAAATGATTCAGACTATAAAGACAAAGGGGCCGATTTAACAAGGTCCCTAACGGCCCCTGACCCCCCTGTTTTGACACAAGCCTACATAGGACCACTGCTCCTCAACTAGTCCACCGTCTCTGAGGCTGCGGACAGCAATCGACCCAATTGAATACGATCATGATGATTAACACCCCCTGCTAGCAGCCGATTGGCCGCAAATATACAGGGCGCAGTCTTGCACAAGCAGTTCACCAGAACTGCTTGTGCAATGTTAAATGCAGACAGTGTATGCTATCGGCATTCAGCGATGTCGGGCGGACATGATCCGCTACAGCGGATAATGTCCGTCCGACTTTTGATAAATCAGCCCCAAAGTATTGTAGTGTTAGGCCCAGTCAACATTGGGACACTTTGTAAGTTGGTGACTGGCTAAGCAGAATATGGCCATATTATGTGACTAAGAACACAATTTTTTGCATCATTAAAAAATGTTTTGTTTATTTGCAAGTGAATCTGTTTTGTGCACCTATTTGGTCTCATTGGAAGCACTCCCAAAGATGTATTTAAACTTGTGGTAAAGTGTGCTAAACTAAACTTTGTGGAATTGTAGATAAATAATAAGATATGTTTTTCTAAAGGATTGTTGCCAACGCCTATCTGTTTAATCCACATTTAAGAGGTCACATACAGTCCTTTTAATTATTTTTGTATTTGTAGATCATAGAAGTTTTAAAGCAAAAGCCATTTGTATTGTTTTTTCTTTGACATCAGTCTTGGACTGTTTTGTTTTCTCCCATTTCTAATCTATGAAGTTAACCTTTGACACCTATTGTGTGTAAATTAGAAGGAAAATTTGAGGATTTTATTATGTCGGAAGTTCAGAGTGCAAAAAAGGGATCTATTTTGTGTATGTTAGGCTGTAAAATCTCTAGTTTATAAAGAGGAAGCAATCAAAAACTAGTATGTTTAAAAGAAAAATTGAGAATAAAATGGGTTTTTTTTGTTAACCTGCAATTTATGTGTTCCTTTATCAGTATTTCAATTTAGATCTTATGTATGTACACTAAGCATATCAGGTGTAACAATATCCATAGTTAGGTAAAGTACACACTTTATTGGTCAAGCTTCTGAGGAAATGAGACGCATATATCTTTTAAAATGTGTTAGATCATTGTGGTCTGCTGGCAAATAGATTTTGTATATGTAAGACTTTTTTTAAACTAATTTGTAAATAAAAATTAAGGGTCAGAATACGAGTGGATCGCAATTGTGCGCAAGCGATAACGTGTTTTTTTTTGCTGGGTTTTGCGCTTCTCGGACTGCTGGTATTACGAGTTGAAAGTAAATGTGATCACTTGAGTGCAACCATGATTTACGCTAGAATGATTACCACTACTTCAGAACTCTGGTTAACTGTTTCCCGAAACTAAAAAGTAGCACAAAACACATGAAAAATACATTACAATACATTACAAAGTATAGTTACACTCATAATAACACTATCTAATAAAAATGATTCAGAAAAAATATTGCACACAAACGTTATAAGGGCTCAAAGATATGAGGTCTCAGGTGTTAGGGGAAAAAAGGCAGACAAAGGGCTTTAACCCTTTATGGCACAAATGGTTGTAAATGCTTATTTGGGATCCCCTTTGTTCAGAAATATCAGACATATATGGCTTTGGCATTACTTTTTGTTAGTTAGAAGGCCGCTAATTGCTGCTGCGCACCACACTTGTATTGTGCCCAGCAGTGAAGGGTTAATTTAGGTAGCTTGTAGGGTTCATTTTAGCTTTAGTGTAGAGATCAGCCTCCCACCTGACACATCCCACCCCCTGATCCCTCTCAAACAGCTCTATTACCGCCCCCACATCACAATTGTCACCGCCATCTTAAGTACTGGCAGAAAGTCTGCCAGTACTAAAATAAAAGGCTTTTTTTTTTATTTATATTTTTTCTGCAGTGTTGGATCTGCCAGTACAGCTCTCTAACCCTCCCCCATCTACCTATATGCCGCCATCTTGGGTACTGGCAGCTTCTGCCAGTACCCAGTTTGTTCAAAATGTGGGCTTATTTTTAATAAATACCCCATTTTTCTGTAGTGGAGCTGCCCACCATCAATACCCTCCCCCTCCCAGATCCCTTTGCTATTTGATTAATAATAGCTTATTTTTTCCCTTCAATATCCCTCTTCCTTACTCTCCCTCCTTCCCAGAGACTGTAACACTGCATTTGATTGCTGCGCCCCCTCGTGCACTCCCGCACAGGATCCGGAAGTCCCGGCAGTGATGAGCCGCCCACCCGCCTCCCTGCTATTGGCTCTCACCCACCAAGGATTGGCACCTCTCTGCATCGGTAACTCTGCAAATCTATTTCTGTAGTGCCTACCTCATGGGGCATGCAGAAATAGTGTGATCTAACTAAAAATAGAGAGATTGCAGCAGAAAGAAGCCCAGGGTACATTGCTGGTCCTTAAGGGCATAACGACCAGCATCATACAGGTTACAACATTGGTCGCTAAGAGGTTAACATTGAGATACATGCATATACATGCACATAGCAGAATATGTTCTAAGTATTTCTAAATAGATATCCCTATATATATATATATATATATATATATATATATATATATCTGTATATATCTATACTTATATATAATTATCTAGTATATATTTGTATAGGTATAGATGTATATTGTACCAAAAAACATCAGATATATATAGAAATATGTATTTATGAATAAATAGAACATATTCTTCTATGTGAAGAACATTGGAATGTGAAATATTCATATTTTCATGTCGGACGTTAGGTGTTTTTTCCACTTTTTTTCTCCTTTGAATTCTATGGGGGAATACGTGAACGCGCACACAATATTCTAACTTTGGCTTTTTGCACTCATCTAGTTAGTGCACATGTGAAAACAGTTTACTTTCAACTCATAAAACGAGCACAACCGACGTACACAAAAAGCGTTAATTAGCGCTCCACTCTTAATCTAGCCCATTGCATCTTTCAAAATGTGTTAGATTGTGATGGTCTGCTCGCAACTAGATTTTGTGTATGTCAGACTTTTTTATAATAATTTGTAAATCAACTTAATGTTTTATTGAAACTCAGATCTAGGCCTCTATTTAACAAAGTCTGGTGGACCTGATCCGACAGTGCAGATCAGGTCCGCCAGACCTCGCTGAATACGGAGAGCAATACGCTCTCTGTATTCAGCATCGCTGCCCCCTGCAGACTCGCGGCCAATCGGCCGCCAGCAGGGAGGTGTCAATCAACCCGATCGAGTACGATCGGGTTGAATTCCGGCGATGTCTGTCCGCCTGCTCAGAACAGGCGGACAGGTTATGGAGCAGCGGTCTTTGTGACCGTGTTTCATAACTGCTGTTTCTGGCGAGTCTGCAGGCTCGCCAGAAACACGGGGCATCAAGCTCCATTCGGAGCTTGATAGATAGCCCCCATGTGTTTACTTGACACACTGTGAATTGCATTGTGTTGTTAATTCTCTAATATTATATAACTGCAAATTATTCCAAATCCTCACTATTCCTCTTTCTTCAGTTTTTCTGTAGCTGCACACTTTTGGATCACACATGATATAAGGTTCTGTACAGGCTTGCATATTACATTATATACAATAAAGTGAAAAATATATTTGCAAGGTACATTTAAAATGACTTATGGCAGCAACTAATGACTGTAAAAATTCCTTTCTTTTGACTCAGGTTACGTTCCTGTAGTGTAAATCTGGGTGTGACCTACGTGCTTAACAACAAGTGAACATTTCTGTATACTGCAGTGTGAAACGTTTAAGTTGAAACTAAGTCTAAAACAGAAACAGCAAAGAAGAAAAACTTGTAGAAACAGAACTACAGAAAACATTTTCTTGTGTAGTCTAGGTGGGCCGTACTGTTGTTTTATTGACTAACTGACAGAATACAAAATCAAGATCAGAAAAGACAAAGATGACACTAATTATTCAGCTTCATGGTAAGTAGAATGTGAGAGAATGAAGGCAATGGGTGATGTGTGAATACCAATGTCAGTTTGGATTTAAAGGGTTTTCAAAGTAATGCAGATACAGTCAAGGTAAGAAAAGGTGTTTTTATTCCAGGTGTCTTGCTAGAATATCAATACACATTGCTTATATTTATTTTGAATATATTACAAATAGAAACTAATAAATGTATTGCTAAACTTGTTCTATAGTAATTAAATCCATATGATTGGTATTGTAACTATTATTTCATTGGTAAAAATCTCTGTGATATGTTTGAAAAACAAAAAAAAGAACTGTGAAAAAAAGGGAATAGATCATAAAATGTAAGATATTTTTAACTGAAAAAATAATAGCTGACGACTAATAGAAATATGAGACAATTCACAGAATGTGTCGATTGAATATTATGGGTTTGTATGATGCTTTTCTGTATCATGATTATATAACGCATTTATAAATAGATAATAATTTACAGAAGTCTGTATGCTTAACTCAGTATTTTCACATCTCTATTACTCAAATGGACATGGCATATTTGTTAAAAAAAACTTGGAATAGCAAAATATGTTGCTACAAAACTGTTATTTAAGATTTTGGGTTTTACCTTTTGGTTACTGGGGCTCTGATTAGCAGGCAGAGTCTGCATTTCATGTTGTATACTAACAAATCAGCTCTTGGATAAATGAATATAGGGCTTATCTTGGCTTAATTAGGCACTTAGGCATAAATGAAGCAGCTTTTTTTCAACATTGCTTAGCAACAACTCCTACACAATAGTGCACTGGTCTGGAAATGCCAGTATACTTTACCTTTATGGCCCATTTAATAATAATAATGGTCAAACAAACAATTAAAATGTAAATATTAAAATCTCTTTGATTACAAATTGAAATTAAAAGTTATTTAGAATACCTGTTTGCACTTATTGAATTAATAGCCATTGGCTAGTTTTCAAGGTGAATATTTAAATAATGTACATAATAACATGAAACCTGGCACCAGAGGAGGGTAGGGACAATACGTAGTGCTTGTGATCCAGAAGAATCCAGGGTCCCAGAAGGATGACTCTTACCATCTTTAGCATCATTAAATACTGCTCATTAAAGGGACACTGAACCCAAATTTTTATTTCGTGATTCAGAGCATGCAATTTTAAGCAACTTTCTAATTTACTCCTATTATTAATTTTTCTTCGTTCTCTTGCTATCTTTATTTTAAAAAGAAGGCATTTAAGCTTTTTTTCTTGGTTCAGTACTCTGGACAGCACTTTTTTATTGGTGGATGAATTTATCCACCAATCAGCAAGGACAACCCAGGTTGATCACCAAAAAGGGGGCGTCATCTAAACTTACATTCTTGCATTTCACATAAAGATACCAAGAGAATAAAGAAAATTTGTTAATAGGAGTAAATTGGAAAGTTTCTTAAAATGTCATGCTCTATCTGAATCACGAAAAAAAAAATTGGGTTCAGTGTCCCTTTAATAGGAACACTAGAAAATGTTTGAGTACAATGTCCATTTAACTAACTTAAATATGACCTGCTTACAGCCAAGTCTAAAGGTTACTACTCCTTGCTAATCATTTTAGACCTATCTACAGCCTTTGATATTGTTGACCATCCACTGCTGCACTAAACCCTTCAGTCTTTGGGTAATTGTGACACAGCTCTACTGTGGCTTTCTTTGAGTCTAACTAGGAGAAAAGTGCTATATAAGTTGTTATTATTATTTCCTTTCTAAGCATACTGCACTATAGCTTCCCTGGCTCTTCCTCATCCCCTGTACTCCTCTCTGTTTGGGTACCTCAAGTCTCAGTTCTAGTTCCCTATCTTTTGTAATCTACACATCTCTATGTTGATGACACACAAATCTACCCTTCTTTTGCAAGACATTTCTTCTTCCCTGCTGAATCATGTCACAAACTGCCTTACTAGCATCTCTTACTGAACTGCTTCTCAATACCTAAAACTGAACCTCTCTTAAACTAAGCATTGTTTATTTATTCCTTTTACCTATCTCCCCATTCCTCAAATCTAACTTACTGTGGATAACTCTGTCATCCCATCTACCCCTCAGGCTCACTGTGCTGCCTTGGGGTCCTATTTGACTCAGAACTCTATTTTGCTACCTATATTAAGTCCTTAGCTAGCTCATGGCTATTTCACCTTAAAAATATCCCTAAAATGTGTCACTTCCTCATTGGAGACACAACTAAGATTCTTATCCATTCACTTATTATTTTCTGCCTTGACTATTGCATTTCTATCTGCTATGGTCTCCAAAGCTACTGCCCGTTCCCACTGCAATCTATTATGAATGTCTCTTCCAAGTTAATCTTCCTTACACATCATATCATCATATTACTGAGAAAACTCACAACCCTGGGTGCTCACCAGCACTCACAGACAGCTGCATTTGCTTCTATTGACTCAGGCAGTTAATCTCAAACAAACTTGGATGAAAAGTCCATAGTAAAAAATACATAAATTTATTTAAAAAAAATACTCACTTGCACACACACAGCTAGCAGCTAGATAAAAAGCATGCTGGAATAATTAGTTACACCATTTTCTGCGTGAAAAAAATTTCTGCAAGTATTCACTATGTTTGCTACCACTGTGAGTCCTGGAAAATATTGCTGTTCTTTATTTACCTTAAAGATGGCATAAAATGTTAAAATCTTGAGGAACAAAAATATATTAATTCATAAAGACTTGATCATATAGTACTTAATCTAAGATTTATTCCACATAGGATAGTTTGGTGAATTTAGTATATTGATTATTGCCCTTAAAGGGACAGTCAACCATAGAATTGTTATTGTTTTAAAAGATAGATAATCCCTTTATTACTCATTCCCCAGTTTTGCATAACCAACACAGTTATATTAATGTACTTTTTACCTTTGTGATTAACTTGTATCTAGGAACCTTCTTCCAGCCCCCTGATCACATGACTGTGACTGTTTATTATCTATTGTCTTAAATTTAGCATTGTATTGTGCTAGATCTTAAATAACTTTCTGTGCCTGAACACAGTGTTATCTATATAGCCCACGTGTACTTTCTGTCTCTTTGTGTTGAAAAGAGATTTAAAAAGCATGTGATAAGAGGCAGCCCTCAGAGGCTTAGAAATTAGCATATAAGCCTACCTATGTTTAGTTTAAACTAAGAATACCAAGAGAAAAAAGCAAATTTGATGATAAAAGTAAATTGGAAAGTCAATTAAAATTAAAAGTCCTATCTGAATAATGAAAGTTTAATTTATACTTGACTGTCCCTTTAATTGATAATATTCTTGGACTATATCTCACTATATTAAACAAAATTATTGTCATCCTTGTTTTATGGAGGTATATAGTGGGTGAAGGTGCCACACAAAGGGGCTGAAGTACGATATAAATAGGGTACTGGAAGATAATTTATACCAGCAACTTATATTAAATAGCAGCAGTTTATCTATAATAACACCTGTCACAAACAGTTTTTCGCTTGACACTAGTTCAACACACAATCACTATCACCACACTATTGTTATACGATACTGATTTCTCCATCACGGCTATACGCCCACCACAAGTAGAGCATCACAATAGCCTCTTACAGTTCTTGTATTGCAATCACTCTTAGATCACAGCGTTCATGCAATATCCTATAGCGCAGATACCATAGCCCACCGTATTCATTGTCTATGTATCAGTACGGATTTTCATTGTATTAAGTTCACTAATACATTATATAAGTATTCTGCAGGATCCACAACAACTGATTCTTTTCTCGGTTGTAATTCAGCCACGTGTAACCAATAGTTATTCGTAGCCAATTGTATCAATACAAGTTTTCTTTGTATTAGTTTTTAACATACTGTAATAGGTTTTTTGCAGCATCCATAAAACTGCTTTTTATTTTAATATTTTATATTTTTATGTGTAGCCAATTGTATTAACCTTGTCTAATGCACTGTATTAGTGCTATTCTCTGTGTATTTTATACAACCAGAAGTAAATATATATAATTTTACATTTACCTACTCTATTCCTCTATTGTGTTTATAATACTGTAACACCACCTTGCTATACATTTTTTACCTAAACAGCTGTAGGTCATCTTAACAGCCGTAGGCCATTTATTATAGATAAACTGCTGCTATTTAATATAAGTTGCTGGTATAAATTATCTTCCAGTACCCTATTTATATCGTACTTCAGCCCCTTTGTGTGGCGCTCCTTCACCCACTATATACCTCCTTAATATAGGATGATCACGTTGGGTAATCGTTCCAAACAGACTTTTAATTAGTTTAAATTCATAGACGCTCATGAGGTTTCCAATGGGTTTAATATAGGCAAGATCATGTTTAAAATTCCTTGTGCATCACTTCACCTATCTTTTCCATCATTTTATTAGCTAGCATGCCTGCAACTACCATCTATAGTTGCCCAATAAATGATATCCTGCACATCAAGCACAAACCACTTGTAATTTGGAAAAGCAGTTACAATTGCAACACTTAGGAAACACAGTTATTCTGAGTATAATAGAAGCGTTGTTGTGATTTTTCCATTATACCTTTGCCGACCATGTTGATTTTATAAAGACTTGATTATGTTTGTGAATTATGTTGACCTGGGTTTGTGTCTCACTAGTTCAAAATAGATGGTTTTCTTACTTTTATTTTATTTCCCTTTAACTTTTAGTTTTTAAAGGTTTCTTTTTTGCATATGCTAGATTTGACTATTTTATAGAGGGACATTTTTTTCATTGTTTTGTATTAACAAAATCACTATGTTGTTCCCTTTCACAAGATCAGTAGTCTGTTTCAAACCATTTAATTCAACACAATTCATTTCTTTGAACATCCTTACAAAATATTCTTCTGGAGTGCTTTAAATTCCCCTGAGAGATGTATTATTCAAATTAATTTCTATAGTTATTTATTTTTTCTTTTTCTTTTATTTTATTGCAAAGTTACTGACACTATTGATTGGTTTATACACGGATGTCTCTGCCATCTCAAATTTGGTAGCATAATGCAGTGTTAAAGGGTAGTGATTTGGCTGATTGTGGTTGGAGACTTTAAACAATGGAAAGTGAATGATTCCCTTGTATTATTATTGAATTATTAGTGACTGTCAACATCCATTTTTTTAAAGGCCAATATAATGTGTATCATATTATCATTCATTCAATATATTTGTTAAATTGACCACTCTTGATAAATCATCTTAAATTACTTGGAGAGTAGAATAGTCATTCAAATTATTTGTTATTTTTTTAATAATAATATTTGATAGATAATAGCTTTTAGGCCTATATAAATGATCTGTTATCAAAGGAAGGTGACCCATGCCATATTTATTTGTTGTTTAATTTTGTAATATAAAAAACAGCAAACTAAGGTCTAGATTACAAGTTGGGAGCTAAAGTTAGTGCAGGTTTCAATAAGCAATATCGGGACTGCATTAAAGATTAAAGAGGACATTTGGAGTTTGCGTGAGTGCTGTACCCTGGCTGGATTATATATATATATATATATATATATATATATATATATATATATATATATATATATATATATATATATAATATATCACTGACAAGCAGTGATATAAGCTTTGGAGCCTAAAGACCGCAAATACAGGGAACCACACAATAAAATGTAATACAGTGCAATACAACACAATATAGCTCAATATAACTAGTGAAGGGAACTAGAAAAAGAAGGAAATGATAAAATCTCTATATACTATACACTATAATAAACAAATACTAATGGGTATAGATAAATAGTACTTCACCCATACAATTTTATGGGATCAGTACATAAATATATATATATTTATATATATATATATATATATATGTATATATAAAGAGAGAGAGAGAGAGAGAGAGAGAGCAATATGTGCAATCGTTTAGGGATATGAGATAAATCTACAGTGTAGTGTATTGCACAGTACACCCTGTAATAGCTCCTAGTGTGAGAGTCAAAAATTCTGACTAAATAAATAAATATTCTGTCTCAAATAAATAGCAGCTGACCACAGAAATTCCCCCAAAGGTGAAATATCCTTTTCCAAATATTTATAATACAGTTACAATAGATCAAAAAGAAGGATATAGGGGAAAAAGGGTTAGCGCTAAAAAATGAGAAAAGTATATATAATAATAATAATAATAAATTAAATTAAAACTTGAGGAGTACTAGATCCTAAGTGTATTAGCAGATGTACGAGTGGAAAATATACACCCTTATGCAAAAAATGCAAATATAAATATATACTATATACTATATCTAGACCACCTTTTACAATATACAAAGACTCCTAAAAACTAATTACATAACTTAAAAAGATATATATATATATATATATATATATATATATATATATATATATATACACATATAAGAAAAATACATAAAATATATATATATATAAAAAAATATATATATATTTTTTTTAAAAAGTATATATATATATATATATATTATGACCCTGGGGAAGTCTCCCTATGGGTGATGGGGGAAACCAGACGTGGACTCCTTGCCCAGTGTGCTTAGAGGAATGTGGCTGCACCTCACTGACGAGGCCCATAGAAGGCCGAAACGATCGTCTGGGGTTGTCATGTTCCTTGTTCAGAGGAGAATTGCCTGGTATTTCGGGGCTGGACTGACCTTACTTGGCGGGATCAGACTGATATACTTCAGGAAAGTTTTCTTTTGTGAAAAGCACACTGGTCTAAAAGAGGCTGCTTCCGGGTGGTAAATCTCCATAGAACAAGCCACTGAGCTGCTGTTCATTCCTGGTAGAGCGCTTCTCTCTTTGTATGCATATATATATATATATATATATATATATATATATATATATATATATATATATATATATATTACAATACCTTAACTAAGACTGATCTCTAGTGTAAGATCAGCCAGATCCTTATTCTTCAGTGCTATATAAAATGTTCTATATAATATGTATATGTGTATAAATATATATATATATATATATATATATATATATATATATATATATATATATATATATATATATATATATATATGTACATATTTAAAAACTAGCTACTCTTACCTTAATATCAGATAGGGACAGGGGCCAATATAAGTATAAGCGTGAACATGATTAGTATTATCTAATATTATTTAGAACAGAGATACTCGTATCAAAGCAAGAAAGTGGATAAATCAATATCCTTATTTAGCCCTAATGGCACTAAGGTACCAATTCTATGGATCCAAAAGGTTTCCCGTTTGCGAAGATCTAAAGTCCTACTTCCTCCCCTTTTATTTTGTTTAATCACTTCCAAAATGGTTCCTTTCAAACATTGTGGATCCTTGTTGTGGAAGTGTGTAAAATACACTGGAACATTGTGTGTGGTTAAACCGGCTTTTTTATTATTTATATGTTCCAAAAGTCTGACTTTGAAAGGACGGGTCGTGTGTCCTATATATTGGAAACCGCAAGCACATTGCAGAAGATAAACTGTAAATGTTGAATTGCAGTTACATAAAGTCTCAATCACACATACTGATTTGTTACTAGTTGATACTACTTGTTTTGTAGATTTTTTGTCATAGTGATGCTCGCAAGCTATACAATTGGCCCTGTTACATTTAAAATACCCTATTGATTGTGAATGTAGCCAATTTCCTTCATTCCTGCAGCTTTCTCTTAATTGGCTCGGTGCCAGAATATTTATAAAAATCTTGTTTTTCTTATATATATCTTTTGGCACCCTTGGAGAATATGAGCAAAGAAGGCTGTGAAAAATTGTCTTTATTGTTTAACTTTTTGATCTTTTGTTAAAAAAATACAAAAAAATACTCTGCTCTTGTGAATATCAAACAATTGCAAACAAAACAAAGGGTTATCCAAAAATTTTTTTTTTTTTTATTTGTTTCACTATGAAAATCCCCCTGAAATTTTAAATGTATCAATAGATCACTATAAAATATCCTGATCATGTTTTCTTGCTCTTCTTTCTTATATTTAGACATTGATGTCAACATTTGTTCTTAATGATCATATACCTCAAACAGGGTAACAGGTAATGGGATAATTATAATTTCACAATGTCTGCTGGCAGTGAGAGTGACTATGACATTGGACAGATGCTTGCTGATATCCATTTGGAGATATATCACCCAGTTTTCCAAACATTTGGATATAATAGTATTTCACAATGTGAAACATTAAATAATGAAGTTCTGCAAGATATGGGGATTGCTCTGACTGGACATCGTAAAAGAATTCTTAAGAAACTTCAAGATGTATGTATGAAAACAGGAAAAGAACTTCTAAATCTTGATATTTCTGCTGATGAGATAAGTGGTAACACAGATGGTCTCTTTCCAACAAAAGACATAGACTTGTATTCAGATACTCCGAACACCATACAAAAAAGTACTGATCTTTCTGTCGACTCAACGGATTGTAGAACAGAAACGCATAATGCAACAAATGAATATATGGATGATGGTAAACAATCAGCGTGTATTAAAAACAGTGTTAATGACATTCCATTGGTTAATGAGGAAGAATCAGACCACCAAAATTCAACTTTTTTTGAATTCCATGGACCAATGGTGGAAAATGAAATTTATAATGAATTCAATGATGTTGTGGACACATCTAAAACAAGGAATTTTCCATCACGATCATTTGTGCTAAGACACAGACCTGTTCCAGATTTACCTGTTCATGCCCAAGAAAGGTAAGCAAAACTCCAATTAGATTTGATGGTACTTTGGTGGAAGTACATAACATTATATATACATTTATTTTGTTATATTAATCCTGATATATTTTTAATGCCTATACTTTTAACTTCAATATACAGATTTTTACAATTCCTTTTGAAACATAAGGTTATTCTGAGTATTTGTTATGCATATAAAGCAGTTGATTTTTTATTTTTTTTATTTGCCTAATTTACAGTAAAATTAAGTGGTATAAAATTGACAGTAGGCACCTTTGAGATTTTTTGTTTTATATAGAATGATTAGTTATGAGTAATGAAATATTTTCATTATTTATTCCACTCCCTTTTTATGTAGTTTAGCTCTGTTCATGGCATTACTAATTCTCATAATTTACAACGCACCCTGCTGACTTCTCAAGATTAACCCCTTTCATTTGTTTCTGTAATTGTCTTTAACAGGTAACAACTCCCAAACAATTCAAAAATTGCTGGTAAAAGGATGTTTATTTGGTTTAAAATCATTTTAGACTAGGCTAAGTTATCCTATAGCAACAGAACATAACTATCTTGTAATTTCAAGGTGCTTACTAACCCTTTATGTAAAATTGTATATTGTTTCATTACATATCAGTTTAGCAAGTATTAACGCTAATCCTTTAAGTATTCAAGGAGGGAGGCAAGATGCAAAACAGACACGTGTATCTCATCTCACACCTTCCTCTCCTGTCTCTCAGTCAAAAACACAACAGACAAAATGAAACATGGTTAGAATAATGACATAACAAGCAAAACTGAAATTTACATAAATGCATTGCACATTTGAAGAATTATTTGGAATACCCTGCACCTGTTTAAAGAGCAGAGGGTAGAGTATATGTCAGAAATTACTTGAGTTCCATAATAAAACCACTGCTGGCTCTCTAAGCAGGTGTGTTGTTTTCATGTGGGTGCACAAGGCACACGTGCATATGTAAATATGCCCTGAAACAGTAATATCTTTAATTAGACACATTTTGCTGATACATATATATTGACAACAGTGTTCTATTGAAATGCACTCATACATAATTCAGTTGTAACTAATATGTTCCTTTACAGAACTGAAGACAGATGGATTAAAAAAGTTGTTTTTTTTGGGCACAGCTAATTGTGTATACATTTTTTGGTGCAATGTTTATAAGGTCAGAAACAAAGATTAATTACTACCTTAAAGTGATTGTAAACTTTAACAAATTAAGCCCAGTATCAAATAATATTAAAACAGGGGCATTTTAATTCATAAAAGTTTACAATGACACTTATTTTTAAAAAATACTTATCTTTGCATTATGGTAAACATAACGCCGAACCTCAGCCCGCAATCTCCTGCTTTGATTAGCATATGGATGAAGAATCCGGCTTTCTCCAATCGTTGTGTGCCCCCTTTGGGCATGCAACGATTGGAGAAAGCCGGATTCTTCGGATTGTTATGATAAACATACCTCTGATCCTCCTCCCACATCTCCTTCTGTAGTTAGCAGATTAGTCATCGATCTGCTAACTACAGAAGGAGATGTGGGAGGAGGATCAGCGGTATGTTTATCATAACGCAAAGCTAAGTATTTAAAAAAAATAAGCAGCATTGTAAACTTTAATGAATTAAATTGCCCCTGTTTTTAAGATTATTATTTGATACTGAGCTTTAATTAGTTAAAGTTTACAATCAATTTAATCTTTATTTTAATTATTTTGAAGTGGCATTACAATAGCTTAGTGTTTCCTAACTCCAGTCCTCAGGACCTACATTTTCAGGATGCCTACCTTGAATGTCACCCATGACTGGCCCTGTGTCTTTGTACATGATAAGGTTATGCTGCTGGGAGCCTGCAATTTACCCCACAAATGATAAGACATATTTATATATACAAATAACTTTAAAAGCTAGACAAACACCATGCTTTTAAATTTTTGTAGAATGGAAGACAATTCATACACAAAAAGATATACAATCCCTTTATTACCCATTCCCCAGTTTTGCTTAATTAACACAGGTATATTAATATACTTTTTACCTCTGTGATTACCTTGTATTGAAGCCTCTGCAGACTGACCCTCATTTCAGTTCTTTTGACAGACTTGCATTTTAGCCAATCTGTGATGACTCATAAATTTCTCCATGGGAGTGAGCACAATGTTATCTATAGGGAACATATGAACAAACACTGTCTAGCTGTAAAACTGTCAAAATGCACTGAGATAAGATAAGATAAAATTAGCATATGAGCCTACTTAGGTTTAACAAAGAATACAACAGAATAAAGCAAATTTGAAGATAAAAGTAAATGGGAAATTTATTTAAAATTACATGTATTATCTGCATCATGAAAGTTTTATTTTGACTAGATTGTCCCTCTAATATTTAAGAAAGCCACAAAAAAGGGTGGGTTAGATTAATGTATAGCCTATACCTTCTTTGAGAGAAATGTTCAACAAAGTTTAAAAATTAAAAAAACAACATACACACTACATAAACATAGAGCAACTTAGGCACTGTTTTTATTTTTTTTATAACAGTTTTGTAGAAGGAAGCACACTTATTTTACTTTTATGTGCATGGTGCAGCTGGTCTCTAACTCTTCAGTTAGTTTCACTGAAATTTAGTAAATCTTTTAAGTCCCACATCCCCCTCCCCCATTCCCCAATATTTCAAAGCAGCCTGTTTAGTAAAGTAAAAGGATTAGTTAAAACTGCCATTCTGTAGCAGGAGAGGAATGTATTACCTGTCATTCTGCTTGTTCTCTAAACACACAGTGGAGGGGGGTTACAGCAGTGTTCTATCAGACCAGAGAATTAACCAGAGTAGCGAACGGAAGTGACGTTTCGTCAGCTGTCTG